>NC_059287.1:822500-875000 GCF_017591435.1 Portunus trituberculatus
GGTCAGAAGGAATGGGATGAGAGAGAGAGAGAGAGAGAGAGAGAGAGAGAGAGAGAGAGAGAGAGAGAGAGAGAGAGAGAGAGAGATTTAGTGTGTGTGTGTGTGTGTGTGTGTGTGTGTGTGTGTGTGTGTGTGTGTGTGTGTGTGTGTGTGTGTGTGTTTGTATGTGTGTGTGTTTGTAGTTGTGTGTGTGCGTGCGTATAAGAGCCTGCGTGTCTGTATGTAGGGGGCAAAAGGACAGCAAAGCACCACCACCACCACCACTACAACCACCGAGTGTAATCAGGTAAATGCAGGTGTACCATCACTGAGGCTGGCGGGGCGAGGTGCGGACTTGGCGCCCTCAGGCAGGCTGGTGGAGGCCCCGATGCTCGCCTCATTAAATACGCCTCCTGTTTCTTCCTGAGAGGAGAGTCACCAGCAGATATAAAACCTCAGATTGCCTGCCACCTCCTGACTGCAGCATTTTTGTACCGGAATTGAGATATCGTGTTTTTTTTTGGGTGATGTTGTGGTGGTGGTGGTGGTGGAGGTGGTGGTGGTGGTAGTAGTAGTAAAGGCAGCAGGAGAAAATACTTCTTCATGTTCTCTCTCTCTCTCTCTCTCTCTCTCTCTCTCTCTCTCTCTCTCTCTCTCTCTCTCTCTCTCTCTCTCTCTCTCTCTCTCTCTCTCTCTCTCTCTCTCTCTCTCTCTCTCTCTCTCTCTCTCTCTCTCTCTCTCTCTCTCTCTCTCTCTCTCTCTCTCTCTCTCTCTCTCTCTCTCTCTCTCTCTCTCTCTCTCTCTCTCTGTACTTCTTTGCCTTCTGATCTCATTCCACTCTCATGCACAGCTCCCTTTTTCTTTTCTCCCACTACTTCTCCTCCCTTCTCGTCCCCATTTCCCTCTCCACCTCTCCCTTTATCCTCTCCCCCTTCCCTCCTACGCTTCCAGGATCACTGCGAAGGTTCTGTTAAGTTCAAAAGGTTCACTCGTTTGTTAAAGTCACCTAAACGATTTTCACCTCACCGGATTGTAGGAGGATTTTGAGGGTTGGCAATGCGAGAAGCGGAGGGCAGGAGGAAAGACGGAGGGGAGGGAGGGAAGGAGGAAACGACCGAGAGAAAGAGGTAGGGGATGGAGGGGTCAGTGGAGCCAGGAAAAGGACATGAGATAAGAGGAAGAGGAAGAGGAATTGGAGGAGGATAAAATAGTAAAGGGAATGTATTGAAAGAATGGAAGCTTGGATAGAGAAAGATGTGGCGGGAGGGACACGGAAAGAGTGTGTATGTGTGTGTGTGTGTGTGTGTGTGTGTGTGTGTGTGTGTGTGTGTGTGTGTGTGTGTGTGTGTGTGTACGTGTGCGTGTTTTTTTCATACTGAATATTATTTTTTATACAGATTATAAGTAAATAATTTTAAAGAAAAGAATTCGGTTGCCATGAAAACAGAGAGAGAGAGAGAGAGAGAGAGAGAGAGAGAGAGAGAGAGAGAGAGAGAGAGAGAGAGAGAGAGAGAGAGAGAGAGAGAGAGAGAGAGAGAGAGAGAGAGAGAGAGAGAGAGAGAGACTAAAATTATGTAATTAGTATAAATCCACCAATTAGTCTTTTAAGAGAACAAATGTTAAGCTGTTAATCTGAATTAGAATTGTAAAACCTGTCTGTCCGTCTGTCTGTCTGTCTGTCTGTCTGTCTGTCTGTCTGTCTGTCTGTCTGTCTGTCTGTCTCTCTCTCTCTCTCTCTCTCTCTCTCTCTCTCTCTCTCTCTCTCTCTCTCTCTCTCTCTCTCTCTCTCTCTCTCTCTCTCTCTCTCTCTCTCTCTCTCTCTCTCTCTCTCTCTCTCTCTCTCTCTCTCTCTCTCTCAGCCATCACACGCATCCTTTACCTACCAATCACAGTAGCAGGAGTAAGCCAAGCAGACAGACTTGTGGCCACTCCTCACGTGCACGGGACTGTTTCCTACACTCTTCACGCAGCGTCTGGGTTTATCTCTTTCTAATCACCGCCAACTTATTTGGGACAAGGTCTTCGCTGCTCCAGAAATTGGTTACGTTTTTTCATCACTTTCTTTAACTTCTTATGGTTTTCCTGAGACTTTTTCTATCGTGTTTAGTGTATGAAGCTTTAGTTTGGTTTATTTATTTATATTTTATTGTGTGTTTTAGAGAAGATCTTAAGTAAATGGGATGTTAGTTTGTGTTTTTCTATCACTGTTTATCTTTTCATGTGTTTTCTGGCACTATTTCGTGATTTGGTTGTGTTTTTTTTTATTCTTTTATTGTAATGCTGTGTGGAGTAAGTATTAACTAAGCTAGAAAAGTGATGTTATTTTTCTCACTGGTTCTTTTTTTTCTCGTATTGTTTTTTTTAGGGTGTTGTTGTTGTTGTTGTTATTGTTGTTGGTGTTGCTGTTGTTGTTCTTTTTTCTTCTTCTTCTTCTTTTTGAAGTGGTGATGAGTTTCTTGGCACTAACTTGTGTTTGGTGTTATATTTTCATTGGTTATTGTTTTTATTATTTTTTGTACCTAAGTGAGAAACAATTTTCTTTTGTTTTTCAATGCGATGATGAATTCTTTGGTATTGATGTCTGTTTCGTAGGATTCTCTTGTTTTCTATTGATTTATGCTGCATGTATTGTGTTTGTATTGTTTGTTTTTCGTCTTTGCAAGTATGAAAAAGAAAATAAACTTCGTATATTTCCTCTTTCCTTTTTTTTTCATCCGGTAATGGCTTTCTTTTCATTGTTTTGTTTTGCACATGAATTGCTTTGTTTCTTTCATATAATCATGATTTGTTCGCGTGTATGTATGTAAAAGGAATCATGGCTAGAATATTTCCTTCCATTTCTTTCTCTAGTCAATGATAGCTTTCTTGCAATGAGGGTTTTTTTCATGTTGAATCTAATATTAACTCAATATAATAATAAACTGTTTCTCTGTAAGCCTAAGAAATCAACTAAGCTACTCTTTTACTCTTCATTCTTTACTTAGAGATGGCTTATTTGTCAGTGTTTTTTGTGTTGATTCTATTATTCTTCTGTAAGTATGAGAGCGTCTACCGTCTAGCCAAAAGAAAATAAACACATTAAGAGCCTTCTTTCTGTTAGAGAGCAGCGAAGTAAGGGTAACAAAAAGAGTTGAAGAGAAGTAGTCTGGCGGGCCTCGTCGCCTCTCCTGCCTGGCGGTGATGGATGAAGTGTGCCCGGGACGCGACACGAAGCAGTGTTTAGGTGTAATGAATAAGGAACTCTGAGAACACGATGAGGCGGGGAGTCTGTTTCCAGGAACGCTCTTGTTTTACTCTTACGTCTACACTTGTTTGTTGTTGTTTCGCTAGAGGGTTGTTGATACTTGTAGTTAGCTGTAGGAAAGGAAGTAACGCGTCTTAAGGTAAAGTTTAATTATGATTACGAAACACTCCTACAATGCTTTCCGAGAAGGCTCGTTACATCCTTTTATACACATACAATATTTTTTACTATTTATTTTTTTTCATGTATGGTGTAGGAATATTATTTAGTTAGTAAAGTAGGGGAACACCTAACACTATACAAATACACATATTCTACACTCCTATACATCTGGCAACCACACCTACCCACAATCCTCAGAAGGTTTGCACCCAGACCGAGGAGAGGACACACACACCTGAGTTAGCCAGGATTGTTTTGTCCCCTGTTGACTGTCTCCTGGACTTTACTTCAAGCCCTGTGATACTGGCAACTCCACTAACACACGCGGATTCTTATATAGGGCTCTATGAGTAGAACATGGCGCAGCGTACGGCCCAGAACACATGGCTAATTAGTTATGGAAAGCACTGTACACTAACCAACCAGCTGTATAGTACTTATGGCTTACTATTCATTTGTTCTCCGTCTGTTTGTTAGTGAGGTAATATCTTCTGGTCTTTTAGTGTAGTGCGGTGGTCCAAGAAACTTTCCGAGACTGTGTGTGTGTGTGTGTGTGTGTGTGTGTGTGTGTGTGTGTGTGTGTGTGTGTGTGTGTGTGTGTGTGTGTGTGTGTGTGTGTGTGTGTGTGTGTGTGTGTGTGTGTGTGTGTGTGTGTGTGTGTGTGTGTGTGTGTGTGTGTGTGTGTGTGTGTGTGTGTGTGTGTGTGTGTGTGTGCGTGTGTGTTATGAACAGTAAATATATTTATCTCTTACTAAAAAATATAGATACATAGACTTTACATCTCTTTTCCTGTTTTATGAAGAGTAAACTTATGTTCTTGTGTAAATTGTGTCTCATCAAAGGTTATTACGAGAAGCATGGCATATTTATTAGCGGCTAGTGTACACTCTCATCTCGCCCTAGTGTGGCCCTCGTCCTCCCTGTGCAGGCTTGATGAGGCGCAGACACACCAGTAATTAGGCGGCTCATTTGTTTACTCCAGTCATATTTGTACTGAGTCTGACTGAAAATCGTGGCCTCAGGTGCTTCTGGATAGTCTTTATTGATGTCAAAACTATGAAATGCTGCCTGATTTTTAAGCCTTCAGTACCATGACGCGTTTTTTTATTCAATCTGCTTACTATCTGGTGATTTTACACAGCTTATTTAAGGATTAAAATAGTGAAGACAATGGCCATTAAACTTCTGATCTCCATAGACTCTTCCTAATATAAATATAATTGTCTAATCACACCGAAAACTCAAGGTAAAAATGCGTTCTATTACTGAAGGAGTTTTAAGGATCGATGATAGATTAAAGTAATTTGCTTTGATGTTTTTTGTTTTTGTATCAAATATCCAAAAACTTGTGTGGCATTTATTTATCTTATAAGTGGCTGAAAGTTAAGGTGTTGCCATGTAAACTTGACTCTCATATAATAAAAGTGTATACACAATGGACAAAAAGATGATGTTTTTATCTTGTGCTGAAAAATAAGATAAAATAAAATAAAGCTAAAACCTATCAAATGTTTCTTATTTATAAGGAAAGTAAAAACAAGGGAACAAGTTTTTGGCGCTTGGAAGAGAACTCTCAAGGGACGGAGAGAGAGAGAGAGAGAGAGAGAGAGAGAGAGAGAGAGAGAGAGAGAGAGAGAGAGAGAGAGAGAGAGAGACGGTGTTATGTGCAGTCCGTCGCGGTAAAGAGGTGGCGGCCCAACAAAGGAAGCAGAGACGGTAGCCGGAGCAACAACTATGAGAAAGGCTGAACTGCTCTCATGTACACTATTTTCTCTGAAGGAGGTGCTAGTAGAAGCCAGCCAAGGAGCGACTCAGCCTTCATGGAGACATTATATTATGCGAGTCTTGTGGCACACAGTAAACCCGCAACGGCGAAACCATTGAGGCGAGGAAGCAGGAGTCTGGGCCATGCCACTGCTAATGCTCCGCCGCTCAATCTACACTTTTGCTGATACACTCATACATACACCCAGTGAGAGAGAGAGAGAGAGAGAGAGAGAGAGAGAGAGAGAGAGAGAGAGAGCGCACCACTCCTCCCTAATATATACATTGCTTCCCACCGTAAACACACTCTCGCCCCTACGACCTCCAGCCATTTCGTGAGGGCTTAATTTTATCACGGTAACGACGCGACGCCCTCTCCCTCTCACGGCCTTCACTCCATCCCTTCCCACCGATGCCTGACTTGCCCCACCCCTCACCCCTCTTGATCTCCCTCCACCCCACTCCTTACTCCTTCAGAGCATCCTTTTCCTACTAATCCCTGCACTTGTTTAAGCCTGCTGACACACACACACACACACACACACACACACACACACACACACACACACACACACACACACACACACACACACACACACACATAGTAGTGTTTAGTATTAAAACACACACACACACACACACACACACACACATACATATATATATATATATATATATATATATATATATATATATATATATATATATATATATATATATATATATATATATAATTTTCTTGCCGTACCGTCGTCACATTTCATGAAAAATCACAATGCATCTTGCTGCTGCTGCTACTGCTGCTGCTGTCGCTGCTTGGCTGAAAAAGACCAAGACGAACATCGTAAAGTTTGACTGGAAAGTTATGGAGATGAACAGCTCGGACATGAAGGCATGGCAGTTTGGTGCGGGGCTGCCTTGTGGGACCCCGCGTGCAGCAACACACGGCACAACATGACACAACACAACATAACAGCACAGCAAGGCACAACAAACCAACACAGCACAACTCACCCTAACACACAGCATACATCACAACAACACAACACTAAACACCAAACCACACCACACCAACAAGCTACACAGCACCAGCACGCCTCTAATGATGATGCATGACGCACGCAAGAATGAGACAAATAAATATCACCCTAATGAAGATTAAAAACAAAACCTCAGTGGCACTTGATGGAAAGAGAGAGAGAGAGAGAGAGAGAGAGAGAGAGAGAGAGAGAGAGAGAGAGAGAGAGAGAGAGAGAGAGAGAGAGAGAGAGAGAGAGAAAGGAAAAAAATAAGTGAGGGTTGTGTAGGCGTCGTGGCAATTCACAGTTAGCGAGGGAGTGAGGGAGTAAGGGGAGGCAGGGAGGGACAGGCGTTCTCACTCGCTGACCCCATTTCTCTACGTTATCTTGCCCCATTTTTCCTCCCACCACATGACCGGTGGGGGAAGTTGTCCAATAAAACCGTCAGGGCGGGAGTCTGATGGCACTCGGCGTGGTTCTCCCAGAGAGTCTCGCCGCCAGCCTCCCAGGGGCGCCTCTCAGGGTGGTTGATGGCTCCTGAGTGACGGAGTGCGACCTGACAGACTTCCTCCACTCCCTGCCTCATTGCAAAGGCGTAGGAATCTCGCGACAAACACCTGTGGAGTATTTACTATGCGGCAGTGGCAAAGTGTGGCGGTCCTGGTCGTATGCTCAGCTACATTGAATTTCATTGTACTTGTTTTACCGTTTTCCGTTTTTATTATGTCGTATATGAATATTTTTTGATGTTCGTAAAAAAAAAAGACCAAAAAATGTGTATTTATAATTCCCTTGATTTCCTTTTTTTTTTTTTTATTTACTACCATTTTTATTTTCACGCTTAATTTACTACGTTTGTGGAAGGTGACATTACTGTATATGTGTGTGTGTGTGTGTGTGTGTGTGTGTGTGTGTGTGTGTGTGTGTGTGTGTGTGTGTGTGTGCTTATGTGGGTGAGTATCCATAGCTAAACATGATTTAACCTTTTTTATCGTCTTCCGTTGATGAGGTCCATTCCATCAGTGTCTCCTTTACTCATTGAAATATCGCCAAAATGCCAATCCAATGAATCATCTTTCTCATTATACTGTTGATATCCTGAGACACCCTCCCATCGCACTCTCTCATCCTCACATTCCTTTATTACACTGTTGTAGTTACGGCCCCTCTTTGTTAATTTACGTGTCCAACACTGAATAATAATAAGTCGGGTAGTTAAAAATGACTGCTATATGTTGTCTCATGGTAGGTTGACTATCCCTGTTAATGCTCGCACGGTTAGATCCCTGCACTACAACGCTATTCTGAAGGTTTTTGAGGCATTAGCTGGCGTATTTGAGCACAGAAGAATGCCAAGTAATGATAAGCCGAAATAAGGACGACTTATTTCATCTTCATTTCATCTGACATCTTAATATTGAAGAATACTGATCTAATTCAATAAAATGAATTTTGTCTCACCACTAAAGTAATTCAAAGAACGATTGTTTAGCTTATTTTCGGTGCAGAAATTTGAGATGGATCAAGTGTATCGTATCATTTCACATTGCAAACATAATTGTAATAATAATAATAATAGTAATAATAATAATAATATTAACAATAATAATGATGATAATAATAATAATAATAATAATAATGATAATAATAATAATAATAATAATAATAAAAAGTAATAATAACAATAAATGATAATTATGGTAATAGTAATAATAATGATAATGATAATAATAATGATAGTAATAATAATAATAATAATAATAATAATAATAATAATAAAATAATAATAATAATGATAATAATAATAATAATAATAAATGATAATCATGGTAATAATAATGATAATAATGATAATAATAATAATAATAATAATAATAATAATAATGAAACGAGCACTTCTGTCATCTTAACAATAAATAACTCCCAGGATGAAAATTATGGATGCTTACTTCATCTCCGTCTCAACACTGTGAGCCTGACTCCCCACCACAGGCTGTGTTGAGTGTGTGCCGCAGAGGGCGTGTTTGCCCAGAGAGTTTTGTTCCGTCGGCAAACACCTGGCGGGCTGCGCGGCGCCTGGCACGTGTGTGGCGGCCTTGGCTCAGCTTCTTGGCGGAGTCCAACCACCGCGCCAGGTAGTCAGTCTTTTGAGGGACTTGGCCTTGTACTTATCAAAGCGAGGTATTCACGCTCTTTTCCGAGAGAGAGAGAGAGAGAGAGAGAGAGAGCTTTGGCTAGTTCTTTGAAGCATATGAAAAATGGGAATGAAAAAAAAAAGTTATACCAAGGAAAGTGAATGAGTCCGTCCATTTAGTTATGATGGGTCATTGTGTGTGAGATTGGTGTACCCTTCCCTTGTTTCCGATCTGTGGCCCTAAATAAAAATGCCAGGTAAAATGGCAGTTTGTATTCGTGAAAGCTTTCATCCAACATTCTATTCACAAATATGAAGCTGTTTGTTTATCATTACCCCCGCGCGTGTGTTTACTGCCCTGATTGAAATAAAGACCTGATTTAAAATATGCAGACGAGGGTGAGAGAAACACCGGAATAAAACACGACTTCAAGGGATGACATGCAAACACCAACACTCGCCATGCCAGGCTATCCTTACCAGATAGAAGCGTCCACGGTCCCTGCGCTGCCCTGGGAAACTTCAAGGACACCACCTCCTCTCATGCTTGTCCCTTTGTGCTTGCTGGCTTCATTCTCTCTCTCTCTCTCTCTCTCTCTCTCTCTCTCTCTCTCTCTCTCTCTCTCTCTCTCTCTCTCTCTCTCTCTCTCTCTCTCTCTCTCTCTCTCTCTCTCTCTCTCTCTCTCTCTCTCTCTCTCTCTCTCTCTCTCTCTCTCTCTCTCTCTCTCTCTCTCTCTCTCTCTCTCTCTCTCTCTCTCTCTCTCTCTCTCTCTCTCTCTCTCTCTCTCTCTCTCTCTCTCTCTCTCTCTCTCTCTCTCTCTCTCTCTCTCTCTCTCTCTCTCTCTCTCTCTCTCTCTCTCTCTCTCTCTCTCTCTCTCTCTCTCTCTCTCTCTCTCTCTCTCTCTCTCTCTCTCTCTCTCTCTCTCCTCTCTCTCTCTCTCTCTCTCTCTCTCTCTCTCTCTCTCTCTCTCTCTCTCTCTCTCTCTCTCTCTCTCTCTCTCTCTCTCTCTCTCTCTCTCTCTCTCTCTCTCTCTCTCTCTCTCTCTCTCTCTCTCTCTCTCTCTCTCTCTCTCTCTCTCTCTCTCTCTCTCTCTCTCTCTCTCTCTCTCTCTCTCTCTCTCTCTCTCTCTCTCTCCATTAGACACACTCTTGTATACTGTGGATGGGTCTTGCTGTTGCCGTGTTCCTGTCCTCTGTTACTGTTTCAGCAACCACCATACCCTTTCCTGCCACCACCACCACCACCACCACCACCACCACCACCACCACCACCACCACCACCACGACTACCACTAACATCACTGCTACCGGCATCATCACAACCACTACCGTCAACACTCTCATAAGCAAAACCATCACCACCACTATTAATTTTTCATGAACCACTGCCATTATCATTTATATTACTACTATTTTTATCACTTTTGCTACTACGAGAACGATCATTATCCTATTTCTTTGGTTTTCTATTACAACCACCACCGCTACCACCACCACCACCACCTCTATCACTAACACTATTAACATTACAACTATCACTTTTACTTTTTAGCTCACCTCTCTTCCCTACCACCACCACCACTACCTCTACCACTAGCACTACCAACATTACTACTACCATTGGTACTTTTCAACCCACCTTTTTTTCCCCACCACCACCACCACATCTACCAATAGCACTACCAACATTACTACTATCATTGTTACTTTTCAACCCCACCTCTCTTCCCTACCACCACCACCACCACCTGTACCACCACCATCATTCCCTCCCTTTCAGTGCCATTTTGATTTTTGTTCAATGTTCTTATCCATTGGGTGCACGATTATCGCTTCTAATAACACTGTTCGCCTCCATTGTCTTAAAGGTAACAATTAAAGTAAATGGGCAATGATTCTTTACGAGGCTTTGTGCATGACGCTCTGCTTTGCTTTGCTCTGCTCTCTCCCTCGCTGCTCCACACGGCCCAGTTTTCAGCACTCGCCAGCAGCTCACCGCCCGTTCCGCACCTTCCACTCACTGCTTTATGGCGTCACAGTTTCCATCAATAATAAAAGGAAATACCTCGCCGGACACTCACTGGCGCGGTCATCACCATCCATTTAGGTCGTTATCGGCTTCTTCATACGCTATCAAACACTGACCCATCGCTGGCAGTAATGCTTTGTTAGGTGATACCAACTTGCGTGCCTTTTTTTTTTTCTTTCTCTATTGATGTTTTAGTTTTTCTTCCTTGATAAGACGTGTAATTTGTTAAAGTTGAGATGTGCAGAGATTAATGCTTCTCCTTATTGTTGCTCCATTGTGTGTCGTGACTTATTGTTCTGTGTTTCATGGAAATTTGTCGCTTTTTTTTTTTTATTAAGGCATTGGTAGGTTTTGTTTATTTTCTAGATGGATGCGTTAGTATTTTTGTCTGCACGGTCTTTTATTGATTGAACGTGACAAAGTGTACAGACAGTCATGGTTTTCGTAATGTATAATTCTGTATTTCATGTAGTTCGTGTGGGTTATTCTAACTATTTACATAAAGAGTCTTGATAGCGTCATCTTACGTAGACTGAATGAACGTGCAAAAATCGGCTTTCCTCACCATTGCTCAAATTCTTAATGCATTGTTACATATTATTTTATTGTTCGTGTAATTATTTATCAACGCCTTTGTGAATGTTGCCTTAGTTAAACATTAAGAACCTAAAGTACATGCACTATTTTACACGGAACACGTCAAACAAAATAAAGAAAAATCCAATCAGTCGTACCCTTATCGACCTGTCCTGGCTGCGTCTCCCGTGGGCCGGCGTGGCCTTGGAGGCGCCTGAGGCTAATCACCAGGTCACCAGTCCTTCGTCATCCCGACACGCCCGCGCAACTACCTGCCCGCCTCGCTTAGCCCGCGATCTTTTGCCATTTAGGTTAATGACACCATTTAAAGAACCGCACGATACTTACGCTCTCATTTTCCCGTGAATCTAAAAAGTGTGCGAGTCATTGTATTGGTCTGGCAAGTGACGTGGTAAAGACTCCAGCGCAGGGTGATCAGCTTAACGATTCCCAGGTGTCAGTGAGGCGAGGACACCTAGGAATGACTTACTCGGCGCAGCTACAATGATGAAGCAGGAGGAAAGAAATTGTTGAGTCATTTTCGCCTTTTAAGGTGTTTATTGACAAGATTGTATTGGTGAAACACCACACAAGAAAGAAAGAAAGTAGTTTTATGTGTTTTTTCCATGAAATTAAAAGACTGCCAAACTTTATGAAAAAAAAGTAAAAGGAAGAAGAGAAATACAAAGGTTTGTGGTTTATTTTTCTTGTTAAAGAGTAGTTGACATAATTGCTCCCTGAAAGGAGACAAACTCGCAACCTCGTCCAAGTGTGATTGAGATTAATACTGAGCTAAGATCAAGGGGGAGGCGAGACGCAGCTGCCAACGGGACCAACTTGTTAGAGAAGGGAAAATGAAGGAACTACGCAGGTATGCAATCTCTCTCTCTCTCTCTCTCTCTCTCTCTCTCTCTCTCTCTCTCTCTCTCTCTCTCTCTCTCTCTTAATTTTCTTGCCTAAATTTCCATACTACTTTAATTTTACAGAGAGAGAGAGAGAGAGAGAGAGAGAGAGAGAGAGAGAGAGAGAGAGAGAGAGAGAGAGAGAGAACAGGCATACAGACAAACAAATGGACAAAGACTTAGACACAGATATAGCCAAACATGCAGGCAATTCAACAAACAGGAACACATAAAATGACAACGATCAAGAAAAAAGGAAAATGCATACAAATAGTTAAACAAAGAGACCCCTGGAATTCATAGAGAGAGAGAGAGAGAGAGAGAGAGAGAGAGAGAGAATATAGTGTTTCCCATCAAGATGACAACTATGTATGGCGTGAAGGACATTGGCAGTTATTATATTTTTTTCTTTTATTTTTCATCCCAATCATTGCCGCTGCACATGGCCAGAACAATGACGTCAGTTCTCCGCCCGCTCGTTGCCTCCCTTCATGCTAATACCAAGGATAGCAGTGTAGTTACGAGTTATTAAGGCTGAGGGGCATAGGAAGCGCTTCTCTGTGTCACCCACGTCCACAGGCGCCCACACTTGCCTGAATCCTTGTGCCTTGAGGACATTAATGGCTTGATGGAGCAGCGCATTAGTATCATAATAACCGGTAGTTTCTTGCTCACCCTTGCTCACACTTGCTCACACTTGCTCACATTTGCTCACTCTAGTCTTCCCTCGTGTGGTAGCAGCGTGAGGGGCGGAAGGGGGAGGTGTTCGCGAGTAGCAGCAACTTGCCCACTGTTAACTATGTAAATACAATGCAGGCAATACGTGTAATGTCGAGGAGCGCCATAAACGGTACCATGACCCGAGCCTAAGCACGTGCTGAAGTTAATGTAAGGCTGGTGCTGAGACGCTGCCGCCGGGAACCTCGCTACTGACGCAGGTATACCGCTGTCGTTCCCCTCCCCCTCTTACCGTCGCCGCCGCCGCCTCGACCCTGCTTCACAATACTGCTACAACTTCCTCTCCTCCTCTTACTCCTCCTTCCCTTCGTCGTCTTCTCCCTCTCCCTATATTCTCCTCCTCCTCCTCCTCTTTTATCATTATTCTTCTTATTTTTCTTTTCCCCTCCTTCTGCTTCACTTTCTTCTCTGCCTTGTATGTAGTTATAAATGTTCATTGATATCCAAATGCCTGCTTCTGTTTGTCTACGTTTTGTAATACTTTGTGATCTTATTCCTCTTCGGTCTTTTGTCTACAAGGTATCTTTCTCTCTCTCTTTCTTGCTTATACTCTTTGACATTGCCATCATCCAGCCTCACTTCCCTTCCTTTGCTTCTCTATCGTCTTCCATCTGCACTTAAAGCGTTTTTTTCACCTAAAGAATTCAACCCTCCCACCTCCCTCAACGTGTTCCACTTCTAGCCACCCATCACACCCCTGCCGTCCCCCCGCCACCCATCGCCGCCTTTATCTTCACAAATCAGATAGTGGCACGCCACCGCCGCCTTCACGAGCAGCCACAGTCTTAGCGGGACAGCGGAGCACTTTTCTGTCCCGAGTTATTAGAAAGACTCGTCCCTTTGAAGGAATGTAATTTTTTTTACCGACGACTTTTTTCTAAAAACTAACACTGTGTGAAGAGGCGTTCCCCACTCACATTCTTCGTTTTCCTTTTCCTTTTATCCTTTTTACATGAGTACAGCGAAAGGGCATGTAATTATCATTGAGCGCTTTTCTTCCTTCTCACTTTCTGTGTCTATTCGCTTCCAAGCTGTGCGCTCCTCGATGGTCCGTGTGTCGAGAGGATGAAGAGAAAATATTCAAAACCATTACCGGTAGGGCCTAAGACGCTTTAAATGACTTCCCATTTGTCGGGAGAACTAATGATGGCGGTGCCGCGCCCGCCAGACACTTTAGGAGCAAGGAGGTGGCGGAGGAAAAGAAGACTGGAGGGAGGAGGCGGGGAAACAGAAAGAAAAGGAACGAATGGCTAGCAAATAATACCTGCCCTTAGCCATAGCCTGAAAAAAGAGACTACAATAGCCCCGCGACATGAGACAAGACGGGATGAGCGAGGGAGGTAAAAATATGTACATAAACACGGAAAATAAGGCCAGGATTAGCGGCAGCGGGGCTCCTTAGGTATGAATTATTTTGGGGAGTGTAAACGACTTGAATTCTTCGTGGGCGAGTGAGTGCGCCTTTCATTTCTTGGAGTAATCACCATAAGGCTGTCAGGAGAGTCGGGGCCAGCGACGCTCCACACAAGATACGACGTCCTCCCTCCGCGTGCTTGCCTCCCTTCCTCCCTTCCATCCTTCTCTTCCTCCCTTCACACCCTATCACCTCTCTGCTCCTAGTCGCCTTCCTCCATTTCATCCTTCTCCCTCTACATTCTACTCGTCTCTACTTGCTTGACATTTTTCTTTTCATCCTTCTATCTTTCTCTCACTGTGTTGTTATTTTCCTGATCTTCCATCCTCTTTCGTTTCTCATCTCAATCCTTCCTCCCTTCAATCCTTCTGTCCTTTCCTCCAAAATCTTGTTCTAAATCTTTCAGTCATTCTTCTCTACCATCCTTCTTATTTCTGTCCATCACTACTTCCACACAACTTCCTCCTCCTCTTCTCTTTTTGTCAATCCGTCTCTCCTTCCCTCCACATTCTCTCATTACTCCTATTCCTTTTCTCCATCCATTCTTAACCAATTTGTGTCTTTCAATGCCTGTTCGCACGCCGTGTTTCGTATCCACTAATGTTTAGCTTCCAATTTCGCTGAGTGTCGTGTATTTCTTTCCCTGTCATGTGTATTTCATTGGAGGGGAGTTTGATTTGGTTTGCAAGTTGACGCAAGGAAGCGCTAATGGTCGTCACCTTATTCCTCGTTCCTTCAACAGTGAGGCGTGAGGGAAAACTTCACCTCATGGGTTTCTTCCTTTTACTCCTTCTCTTTCTCCTCCTCCTTCTTTTCCTCCTCGTCCTCCTCCTTTTCTATGTCTTTCATATTCTTTCCTTTCTTTCTGTCTTTCTTACGTTTATTTTTCTCTTTCTCTCTTTTCTTTACTTGGTCTTTCTGTTTCTCCGCCCCTTCGCTCTTTTTTCTCCGTATTCCTCCCTCCTCCTCTTCCTCTATCAATCCATTATTCCTTATCTTGCTTCTCCTTTCCCACTTTTCCTCTCTTTTATTCTTCTTTTCTTCGTTTTCTTTCTTCTTTCCTTTATCATTTCTTCGCTTCCTTCCTCCTTTATTTTCTTGCGCAATGTCACTCTTCACCTCTTTCTTTTCTTCATTTTTTCTTACTTTTTTTTAGTTTTTCATTTTTCTGAACTTTTTTCTTAAATTTTTCCTTCTTTCTTCATTATTTTTCTTCTATTCTTCCTTCCCTCCTTTTATTCCTTCATTCATCGTCAACTCATAACGATTCCTTGTCTGTCTTCCATCCTCGTGTTGAGCCGTGCCCTTTTTCATCTCTCTCTCTCTCTCTCTCTCTCTCTCTCTCTCTCTCTCTCTCTCTCTCTCTCTCTCTCTCTCTCTCTCTCTCTCTCTCTCTCTCTCTCTCTCTCTCTCTCTCTCTCTCTCTCTCTCTCTCTCTCTCTCTCTTCTACCCTCCCTTCCTTCCCTTCCCTTCCCTTCCTTCCTTCCTTTCCTTCCCTTCCCTTTCCTTTCCTTCCCTCCCTGCCGGACTAACACCATTACCCTTCCACTAATGGTTTATTCTGGTTTATTCTTTCCTTTCCTTCACTTTTTTGTCACTTTTCTATTTTCTTTAGTCATAAACTGCTTGTCTTCTTTGTTTTTATCTGTTTTTGTTGTACGCTGTTAAAGTCATCCAGGGTATTGTTGTTTTGTTTTGTTATGTGTCTGTCTGTTTGTGTGTCTGTGTGTCTCCGCCTGTCTGTGTGTCTGTGTGTCTCTGTATGTGCGATCGATTGCATGTTCAAGGTGTTCCAGTGCATTAAGTTACTCGTTTTCCTTTCCTTTCTTTTTTTTTTTTTTATTTCTGTGGCGTCTTTGTTTCTATATTTATGCAACGGTTTGAGCTCTCGTCCACGCACACGTCTGTATGTTTGTATGTACTTGGAAACGACAACAACTATAACTACTACTACTATTACTTTTACTATTGCTATTACTACTATCACCACCACCACCACTACTACTACTACTACTACTACTACTACTACTACTACTACTACTACTACTACTACTACTACTACTACTACTACTACTACTACTACTACTACTACTACTACTACTACTACTACTACTACTACTACTACTACTACTACTACTACTACTACACACTTACTGAAGCAGCAGAGTACAGCACAGTAACAGTTTGCCATAATAGGGCCGGTCAGCTGGAGGAGGTCATTGCTGGAGGAAACCAATGTCATGGAAAATGCCCGAGAGGAACACGAAGGAGAGTAGCTGCCTCGTCCTCCTCCTCCTCCTCCTCCTCCTCCTCCTCCTCCTCCTCCTCCTCCTCCTCCTCCTCCTCCTCCTACTTCTCTTTCTTCTCTTCTTCCTCCTTTTCCTCCTCCTCCACCTCCTATCTCTATTTCCTTTTTTACTTTATATGTTCTTTTCTTCGTGTTCTCTTTTAAATCTGTTAAGTTTTTTACTCTTTTTCTTCTTTCTCATTTCTCCTTTTACTTTTTTGTTATTGCAGTCCTCGCCATTGATATTGTCCTCGCAGCTGCTATCATTATATATTTTTCCCTCTTTGTTTCATTCTATTCTTTTATCCTCTAGTTCAGATCATTACGTCTTATTCCATTACTCTCTGTTCAAATTCGCCTCGTTTTCTCCTTGTTCAGAATCGCAGTGGACGCGTACATGTAAATACTTGTAGATGCAAGAGGAAGAGAAGGTGTAGGGTGAGAGTGTCTAGTGTTGTAAAGTGGCAGGGAAGTAATGGGTGTCCAACTATTGCCGCTCGCCATAACTGCTGCTTGTTTCTCAGCGATCGAGGGGAAGTTTGTGCTGTTAAACTATCATTGTCTTTTTAATATTAGCGGAGTCTGCCGGTACGTCTCTCTCTCTCTCTCTCTCTCTCTCTCTCTCTCTCTCTCTCTCTCTCTCTCTCTCTCTCTCTCTCTCTCTCTCTCTCTCTCTCTCTCTGGATGTGTGTTCGTGTGCGTTTTGTTGTCGTCTCCATAGTTTGTATGTTTGTGTAACCTTAAAACCAACCTGTGTGTCTGTCTGTCTGTCTGGCTGTCTCTCTTTACTCTCGTGTGTGTGTGTGTGTGTGTGTGTGTGTGTGTGTGTGTGTGTGTGTGTTTCACTGTTTGATCTGCTGCAGTCTCTGACGAGACAGCCAGACGTTACCCTACGGAACGAGCTCAGAGCTCATTATTTCCGATCTTCGGATAGGCCTGAGACCAGGCACACACCACACACCGGGACAACAAGGTCACAACTCCTCGATTTACATCCCGTACCTACTCACTGCTAGGTGAACAGGGGCTACACGTGAAAGGAGACACACCCAAATATCTCCACCCGGCTGGGGAATCGAACCCCGGTCCTCTGGCTTGTGAAGCCAACGCTCTAACCACTGAGCTACCTGGCTGTGTGTGTGTGTGTGTGTGTGTGTGTGTGTGTGTGTGTGTGTGTGTGTGTGTGTGTGTGTGTGTGTGTGTGTGTGTGTGCGCGTGTGGGTATGATAAATAGATTGTTTGTCTCTAGAAATTTTACAAGTTTTTTTTTTCATCAATTAACTTTAAAATATTAAAATCTCAGTTCAAAAGAGGAAGATTTCAAGACATTTCTCCCTTTCTCTTGGCTGACTCTTTGACCTGCAAGAGGACTGGCAATAAAGTAGGCCTTTTTTTGTTGTTTTCCTTGGCCAATTTTTCCCTCTTTCATAAAAAATAAATAAATGTTTAAGCATCTGAGCATTTTATAAGATCGCTGGTTTGTAAATATGTACTGGAATTATGAAGCAGGAAAACGAGGTGTGGCGATGTCGTTTTCGTTTTTATCCTTCGTTATTGAAATACCTTTGACACATTAGTGCTCTTTTTTGCCCCGAGTCTCATTTCCTTAAGGCCTTTCATTTTATTTGACATTCCTTCTGGTCACGAATTTCTGTCCAATCCACTTGTCCTGACCCTTCATTTCTTGATTTTTTTAGTATTTTTCTCTCCATTTCGTGACTCACATAATTTCAAACACACACACGCTTATACACACACACACACACACACACACACACACACACACACACACACACACACACACACACACACACACACACACACACACACACACACACACACACACACACACACACATTCTTCACCCAGTGTTTCTTTGTGGCCGGCCTGCCCTGCTTTATGGCACAGTGGCTGCAACACACGATCCTCCTCTGCGGCCATGCATGTGTTCTCATTATTCTCTCTCTTACACAGAAAATAGCGGATGTTTTGTTATGGGTGCAAGGCAAAATTTATGGGACAGCCTCGACTATAGGACGCGATGGGAGTGCGGTGGCTTCTCCCTGTGCACGACTCTTGGGCGGGAAAAAATGTAATTGGATCGGGAATGAGATAGGGAGGAAAAAAGGGGCGGCACTCCCTTGGCCTGGCCGCGTTGAAGGGGTCTACAGCCACCACCTCGGAAGACAAACGGCGCCGCCACACCACCATTACCGCCCGTTTGGTGACTGCGGCTCGGAATAGATGATATTACGGACTTTTTTTCTTCGCTTCTCTGACTCTGGACTGTATCTTGAAACATTCTGCCACCTTATCTGTACCACCTCTAACGGGATGGCGTGGCTGTTAGTGTAGTGTTTTAATGGTTTTAGTGATATTAGGACAAAGCTTCCGTACTTTCATGATAGTTATCTCCGAGTTCCCGGCTATGGTCTTTGGAAAGAAGATTGAAGTGAAGGCCCACATAACAGAGTAAGCCTTCTGAAACATTTAACCATCTTGTCTAAGCTGTTGTGAAAAGACTCTAGTGTATGTTAGTATGGTTTCTAAGGATGTTTTTCTGGTTATAGTTCAGTAAATCATATATATTGTTAGTGGGAAGACAGCGTTGGTAATCTAAAATAATCATGTATGACTTTGGAATAGATAATGTTTATGAATGTCCAAATGGTCTGAAAATATGGCCTTTGTTATTTCATGGAGACTCATTGCCAAAGATTTACTTGCTTCAAGATTTTCCCACATTTCATAAAACAATTTTTCTGCTTATCCATTTTTTTTTCAGCTGATTATATTAAATGATGTTTTCACTCTTCAAGTTGCTGTAACAAAAAAAAAAAAAAAAAAAAAAATGCTCTGAAAAAATATATATGACAGTGGTTTTCTGAAGTATTTTCCAAAGATATTCTTGTCCTACACCTAAGCTCTGGATGAAAAAAAATAATAAAAAAATGTATATCCCCTGTGATTTATTTGTGACGCGTGCATCTCAGTTCACATAATCAAGGCCCATTTCCATCTAGTATATAACAAGGCAGCTTTCTGATGCACATTTCTAAGGTTATTTTTGTTTCCTTCATCTTAGTTCACAATGGAGTCGTATTTTCATTCTGGGGACCTGCACGAGAGGCTCCACGAAACTTCACTTTATTCGCATCAGTTAGAAACTCTTTCTCAAAAGTTTCGGCGTCTTATGTCGACCACTTTTAACATGTTCTAGCGAAGTTATTGGAGATTTTCAAGGGCGTTTTCATTATGCTTTTGATATTTCAAGCCTTTCATTGATATATTATAAAATTATTCACAAATTTAAACCATTATATATCGTGTGTAAGTTAAAAAGTTTCTAAACGATATTTCAAGAAGAGCATGTGAATAACAACTCACGAGAATGTAAAATGGAACTAAATAGACAGAGAATACTACGAAGAGACAAAAAAAAAAAAATATATGCACGCAGTTTGAGAAACATAATTACAAGTTAGAAATCATGAAATAAATTTTTTTTTTTTTTTTTTTTTACATTACAAGGGCACTGGCCAAGGGAAAACAAAGTGTTGGGGAAAAAAAAAAATCCCGCTGGTTGCCAGGCCCTGTGAAGAGGAAAGTAGGAGAAAGAAAAACAAAAAATCTAAAAGGAGGGTCCAGTTAACGTAAGAGGTGTCTTGACACTCCTCTTTTGAAAGAGTTTAAGTCATAGGCAGGTGGAAATACAGACACAGGTAGAGAGTTCCAGAGTTTACCAGTGTAGGGAATGAAGGAGTGAAGATACTGGTTAACTCTTGCATTAGGAAGATGGACAGAATAGGGATGAGAAGAAGTAGAGAGTCTTGTGCAGCGAGGCCGCAGGAGGGGAAGGCATGCAGTTAGCAAGTTCAGAAGAGCAGACAGCATGAAAACAGCGGTAGAAGACAGATAAAGATGCAACATTGCGGCGGTGACTTAAAGAATCAAGACAGTCAG
Source organism: Portunus trituberculatus (assembly GCF_017591435.1). Taxonomy (NCBI): domain Eukaryota; kingdom Metazoa; phylum Arthropoda; class Malacostraca; order Decapoda; family Portunidae; genus Portunus; species Portunus trituberculatus. Next base: position 842,713 of record NC_059287.1, read on the forward strand.
TTAGAGGAGAAGAGTTGATAAGACGAAAAGCTTTAGATTCCACCTTGTTTAGTAAAGCTGTGTGTGGATCCCCAGACATGAGAGCCATACTCCATACACGGGCGGATAAGGCCCTGTACAGAGCAAGCAGCTGGGAGGGAGAGAAAAATGGACGAAGACGCCACAGGACACCTAACTTCTTGGAAGCTGATTTAGCAAGAGTAGAGATGTGAAATTTCCAGTTTAGATTTTTAGTGAAGGATAGACCGAGTGTGTTTAATGTAGAGGAGAGGGGAAGTTGAGTGTTATTGAAGAAGAGAGGATAGTTGTCTGGAAGATATGTCTTTAAAATAACGGAAATAAAAAGCAGATGGGTAAAAATAATGGCTAAGGAGACAGAAGTGTGACAAGATGAAAGAAAACATGAATATATCGGCGGAGGAGAGAGGCAGTGCTGGAGTGACGTGGAATACATTGACAACGGGTGGAGATGAGTGAAGAAAGCTTATTACTGGTGGTGGTGATGGTGGCGGTGCTGTTGATGATGATGATGTAAGAGCACGTGTGGGTACTAGTGTTCGTGGTTGTGTGTACATAAAGGGGTTGTGTTCTTTGTCCGCCTTTAAAGCTGCATAATTAATCTCGAATAATTAAACGAGAACACTCGGGTGGGGCGCGGTGTTGGAGGAGGGGGGACTCGATATTGCAGGGCTCGTTCCTCCCTCTGGTGCATTTCTTTGTTTTGATACACACAACCCAAATATTGTACCAGGTGCGTCTGAGTGAGTCTTTATCTGCCCCAATTACTGTATGAGGTGTAGCGAACGCCTTGTAAAGAAAACTGCGTGTGTTTTGATTCATTCCGGCGAGTAACACACAGCGACCGCAGCGTGTTCCATGAATAGTGCTGTAAAGTTATTCAAGAGATCGTGGAATGTTATGTAATGTGTTTGTAGGTTGTGTGTGTGTGTGTGTGTGTGTTTGTGTGTACGTTTTCCACTTGCTTTTATCACCTCTCATTGTTTCCTCTCTCATGTGTTGTAAAATATCGGAATATAATGGGGCACTAAACACACACACACACACACACACACACACACACACACACACACACACACACACACACACACACACACACACACACACACACACACACACACACGTGGAAACAAAGAAAACATTGAATTTCATCAAATGGGCACTATTTCTACCCTCTCTCTCCCTCTCCCTTCCTTGTAATACAGGCCAACACACTGCCACAGTGTGAAAGAGAAGACGAAAAATTATCCATAAATATAACTAGACAGAAAAATTCATCTTGACTTAGTCAGCGCACATCCCGCAGAGGAACACTTATGGTGGTGAATGTTGGGTTTCTTCCCTAACAGAGGGTAAGAAACACTAATAAAACTTCCCCTTGAGTGAGAAAGTCTTGGCGCAGTCATTGAGTGGAGACTCGAAATATAATGAAATGGATAAAGTTCTTTGGGAAAAATCCCTCCCTCTCGACCCTCCTTGGACATGATTCATCCCCCAGATTCTCGCTTGTTTGCCCAGTAATCCTAAACAAACAAGGCCATTTGAAACCTACTCTCTCTTATTCCCCGGTAATTGTCGACAAATATGACCCTGCACCCGCCGGCCTCAAACTCTCCTCGCAAATCTAAATTCATATTCAGATGTTGATGGCTTAACTTCAGTATGTTTAGGGCTCGCTCTGAGAGGACGGAGGGGTCTATAGAAGAGAAGAATGGAAGCTCAGGATACAGTACAAGGGGACGAGAAGTTGAATAGGATAGAGGTGACGAGAGAGGGACGGAAACTGTTATATAGGAATGGGAAGTTTAGCACCGCCACAATGGGAGAGCAAGAGAAAATAATAACAGGTGACTTTACGGGATCATATTGAAAGTGAAATGTAGTGTGGGTTTCATAAGAGCATTTTGCAAAACACAGTGAGGAATTAAAACAGTGTAATCGGGGTCAGGGGAGAGAACGGAACGGTATTTTCTCGACGGTAAGTGTGGTGGCGGCAGTTTCCGTGTAGTGTTAATGCTTTAGTGGCGGGAAATGAAATACTATACTAGAGTGATAAGAATGGGAGATTTGGTGCCATAATTGAGAAAACGCGATTCCCGCTCGATCTTTTTAAAGAGAAAATGTGGAGCAGATATGAAAGTGTTTGCTGTGTGAGGCGATGTGAGTGCTTCCTCCCTCATTGTAGCCCATTCAGAGAGAGAGAGAGAGAGAGAGAGAGAGAGAGAGAGAGAGAGAGAGAGAGAGAGAGTTATGAAAGCAGTCCCGAAGAAAATGTATGGTAAATTATAAAACATTCGTAACGTCACAGAGACTTGGTGTGTATCATTGACATTTGACACAAGCTATTGAATCAAACCATGTTATTTTCCTCACATGCTTAGGAGACCACAGCAATGAAATATGATCATGAATAAATAGATAAGTAAAGCATGTAACTTTTTTTAAATGTATGCACACTGTAATTTTTTTTAATGGAAGAGGGGAAGCTGGCCAAGAGCAAAAAAAAAGATAAATTAATAAAAAATAAAATAAGATAAAGACCCCCTTGATTGCCAGTTCCCTTAAATATGACAAGAGTTAGCCAAAAGTCTTGGACAGATATCTTGAAACCATACGAATACTAAATACAGAGAAAAAAAAAAGACCAGTTGAAATTTGATATGGTGAATTACTAACAACTATACAACACTCGCAACATCTCCTGAACAAAAAAGGATAAAATACGGATGAAAATATTATGGAACTTGTCATTATTCACCAAGGAACATCACTAATAACAACCAACTTCGTGTCCACAGGTCTCGTTTATTTGCAGTGAGAGGAGCGTGAAAGTGGAGACAGATTTCCTAAAAAAAACCTGGATCTCGCTGTGTTTATTCTAAAGTTATGTGTGATGTAACTCGTGAAATCAGAGGATTAAGATGATAGTTCTTGTGAGCGAATGGCTGCAGGACAAATACTGCTGTCTCGCCGGGAAATGAGAGGAGAAGAGGAACGAGGAGTAGCAGCAGGAACGAGGTGGAATGTGGGAGGAGGAGGAGGAGGAGGAGGAGGAGGAGGAGGAGGAGGAGGAGGAGGAGGAGGAGGAGGAGGACGAAGAGGAAGAGGGGGAGGAGGAAGAGGAGGTGATTTATTGTTGTAGTAATGGCAACTGTAGTAATGTAGAGATGGTAGTATTAGTAGTAGCAGCAGCAGCAGGAGGAAGAGGAGGACGAGGAGGAAGAGGAGAAAAAAGGATGGAAGAGGACACTACATTTTGAATACGGACAATTTAACAAGAATATATATAAAAAAAAAAAAACATTAAAAAACTATTTGTATCAGGAAAAAAAAATCTTGCATTGCTCTTCGTTATAAGCTTATAAATATCTCCCTTAAGCCCAAATAATAGAACACTCAATGAACCAACCAAGCCAACACTTAGTCTATCAGTACCTGTACCAGTAACCCTTTCTCCTTAATCCCTTCATTACTAGGACATGTTTTCATATTTACTCTCCTTACTATTTGGTGATTTTATACAGCTTCAGAAACTTATGTGGGGATTAAAATAGTGAAGGCTCTGGCCATTAGTCATCTGACCTCCATAGACCCTGTAAATGTAAATAAAATCACCTAATAACACACAAAACTCAAGGTAAAATTGCGTCCCAGTACTGAAGGTGATTAAACAATAACACTATGCCAGTAACACTAATCAGCCAGACAACCACACACTGAAACAACCAAGCAAGCAACCAACCAACCAAGCAACCAGCCAGCCAAGCACTCCCTCAGTCTATCAATCCCTTTAAACTCGTGTAGCGGCTTCATACCATTTTCCCCTCACACTCATGGAATGATTACTCTTCCCCGCAGCACGCAAGGTCATTCCATCAGGAGCGGGGAATATAAGCACTCGTACCTCCACCCTTCCTCTTACACATAGAAAGGCTGATTGGCGGTGGGCGGAGGGGAGCGTGTGGGCGGAGGGAAGGAAGAGGTAGGAGAGAAGGAAGTGAAGTGCGTGAGAGGGAAGTGAAGGAGGATCACTAAATGAGTGGAGGAGTCGTGATAAGTGGAGGGAAAGTGGTGCTGAGGGGAGGAGTTGCGTGAGGGGCGTGGAGGGGGAAGGAAAAGAGGTCGTGATAAGGAAGGAAGGAAAGGAGAGAAGGAGGGAAGGAAGTAAAGAAGAAAATGAAAAAAAGTGTAAAGGATGGAAAGGTCAAGGAAAAAAAGAAGGGAAAAGGATAAAAGGACAAATTAGAAAAGGAAAAGAGAAAAGGAAGGTGGAGAGAAGGGGAGAAAAACAAAGAAGAAAATGAAAAAAAGGGGTAAAGGATAGAAACGTTAAGGAAAAAAAAGGAAGGAGAAGGATAGAAGGACAAATTAAAACAAAAAGAAAGGAAATGAGAAAAGGAAGGTTAGGAGATGAGAGAGGCACTGTGGTAGTATTATGAAGGGCGATGATATGATGTGGTGGCGGACTGGTGGGATCGTGGGTCATTATGGGTCACGGTGAGTTGAGCTGGGTCACAATGAGTCACTGTGGGTCATAAAAGGTTACGGTGGGTCACGATGGGTCACAATAGGTCAAAGTGGTTATTTTGAATCAAAGGTCAGGTAAGGTCATTATCACACAAACGAACCATTCATGGCGCGGGTGAAGGAAAGAAGAGAAGGAGAATTTGCCTTCACCTTTTCTCTTTGCCTTCATTATGTCAAAACGCTCAAGTAATTTCACGTAGCACTTTTTTTTTTACCCAATAGTGAAGGGCGCAGGAAAAAAAAAATTCTTTATATAGAGAATGCAAGCACGATTTTCCTGATTTAGTTTATATAAAATGTGAAATGAAGCCTCAGCTGTTTCTGAATATACTTTACGAGGTGTGAAGAGATAACAAAATAATGCACGTGACAGTATTTACATGTTACAATGGAGAAAAAAATCACGAAACAAAAATGAGTGAAATATTACATGACAGGAAAAAAAAAAAAAATGTCGTTATGGGAATGATTTACGATGTTTCATGCACATCATACACACACACACACACACACACACACACACACACACACACACACACACACACACACACACACACACACACACACACACACACACACACACACACACACACACACACACACACACACACACACACACACACACACACACACACACACACACACACACACACACACACACACACACATCTTAGCACGAAGGTCATCCTCTATGCTTTTGCTTGTATCCTTAACCCACATATACATGAACACACACTCATACATAATCAGCAGCACACGCATTACGGACTGCTCACTGTTTTGGAAATGCACACACACGCACACCGCATTACCATAATTCTACGTAGAGTTCCCATACTGAGTCGTCAACATGGGGCGGAAATATTGAGTGCGCTGTTTGCCCCAAAACCGAAGGAAATACTGAGAAACTGTCGCTTCCTTCACAACTTAGCATAACTCGGGTAGACTTGTAAATCTAACCATCCATAAACAGTCATTACTCTCTCTCTCTCTCTCTCTCTCTCTCTCTCTCTCTCTCTCTCTCTCTCTCTCTCTCTCTCTCTCTCTCTCTCTCTCTCTCTCTCTCTCTCTCTCTCTCTCTCTCTCTCTCTCTCTCTCTCTCTACACGCTTGGTTTTGCTCATTCCCATAAAATTTCCATTCATTACATTCTCATTATTTGAACTTGCTATAATCATTGGGTTTGAGCATATGGTATTATCTCTCTCTCTCTCTCTCTCTCTCTCTCTCTCTCTCTCTCTCTCTCTCTCTCTCTCTCTCTCTCTCTCTCTCTCTCTCTCTCTCTCTCTCTCTCTCTCTCTCTCTCTCTCTCTCTCTCTCTCTCTCTCTCTCTCTCTCTCTCAACAATTAAATTCCTCAATCTTGTAAGCCTTCATTAAATCCTTTGAAATCCGTCTGGTTCTCTTTTCGCTCCAAGACTCACGAGTGGAGGGAAATTTAGGCGCGGTCTTGTGAAAATGTCTGTGTTGTGGTGGTGATGTGACGGGCGATGGTTGATGCTGGGCCGGGCGAGTTGGACCTACACGGGGAAGGAAGCAAAGAGAGGCAGGAAGGAGTGAAAGTTTTGGTAGTGTGTGTGTGTGTGTGTGTGTGTGTGTGTGTGTGTGTGTGTGTGTGTGTGTGTGTGTGTTCGATTTGTATAGATGTCTGTAGCCTTTTATTTTTTCATCTTTTTTGTAGTGGAATGTGTTTGCTCCCATGTTGATTTTTTCCCCTATGAAATACCAGTGAGTTTTATGTTTTTTTTTATGGTGTTTTTTTTCTATAGATTTTTTTTTTTCCTGGGACTGATAGTTGTGTGTTCTATTTTGCTTCTGAATGGATCGTTTTGCCTCACTTTTGTACTTTTTACGGCTTCCTTTTGTGTCCTGGGAAGTAAAGGGAGGGTTTTATTTTTTTTTTATTTATTTTCCTTTCTCTTATGGGTTTTATTTTCATACTACAGACATTTTTGTGTTCCGATTGATTTACAAGTGTCTGTGTTTCTCTTTCTAATATATTTTTCCTCCATTTAATAAAATACATGGAAATTTTACGAATATTTGTATGTATTGTTTTTTTTATGCATTTATTTATTTATTTTTACAGCGATGGGTATTTGTGTTTTTCATTTCGTGTTTCAGTAACAACTTTTAGGTTTCCATTTACGCTTTCAAATTTCTGATTCATGTACTTTCAAACCGACCGCCTCGCTTGTATTGTGTTAATATTTTTGCCTGTGTGTGTGTGTGTGTGTGTGTGTGTGTGTGTGTGTGTGTGTGTGTGTGTGTGTGTGTGTGTGTGTGTGTGTGTGTGTGGCGTTGCGTTTCAAAATTTCACCAACAAAATACCCCTTTATTTTTATTATTTTTTGTTACACTGTTTAGTGTTTTGTTTTCCAATTACATAAAAAAAGATCAACTCATTCTCTATCAGTGTGCATGATGGAGATATTTCCGCTTTGGTTTTGTAACTTTTTTTTTCAAGCACGATTTCAAATATTATATGATTGTTCTCCAATATTTGGTTCCCTTATATACATACAGACCACTAATCTTGTGAGTTATTCATGACATTGGGTGGTGAATAAATGTGTGTGTGTGTGTGTGTGTGTGTGTGTGTGTGTGTGTGTGTGTGTGTGTGTGTGTGTGTTGTGTTGGTGTTGGTGTGTGTTGTTGTGGTGGTGGTGGTGGTGGTGGTGGTGGTGGTGGTGGTGGTGGTGGTGGTGGTAGTGATTGCTGCTGTTGTTTTTGAATGTGAGGGTGACTAATGCAGTGAAGTCCAGTTCCATTTTAACTACCTATCTCACACACACACACACACACACACACACACACACACACACACACACACACACACACACACACACACACACACACACACACACACACACACACACACACACACACACACACACACAACCCGTACACAATTAATTAACACGCAGATCCACATACTAAAACCACCACCACCACCACCACCACCACCACCACCACCACCACCACCACCACCTGCAGCCACACCCCAGCAGGCCCCGTTAACTGATGTGGGAGCAGCGGAGATCAATCAGTCTGGCTTAGAGGATAAAGAGGGAGAAGGGCAGCGTCTGTGTCTTCGTCTGTACTTATCTGTCCCTCTCCAGCCTTGTGCTACATCACGAGGGGAGATCAATGAATATAAACGACGGATTTCAGTTTCAGTTTCAGTTTCTCTGCGTCTCTTTTGTGGGGAATTTACATCCAAGTGACTGAAAATTATTGTGACTCTCTTTTTGTTCTCTTCTGCTTCATTTTCGCTTATCTTTTTTGTTTTCTTTTCTTTATTCATTATTTTTTTTCCTATTTTATTTATTTGCTTTAGTTTAGTGTTTTTTTTTTTTGCTTGAGCTTCTTTTATTATTTTCTGTTTCTTTCGGTGTTTTTTATTTGTATTGTTTTGCTTATATATTCATTTGTTTTCATATTCATTTACTGTTTTATGTATCTCTCTCTCTCTCTCTCTCTCTCTCTCTCTCTCTCTCTCTCTCTCTCTCTCTCTCTCTCTCTCTCTCTCTCTCTCTCTCTCTCTCTCTCTCTCTCTCTCTCTCTCTCTCTCTCTCTCTCTCTCACACACACACACACACACACACACACACACACACACACACACACACACACACACACACACACACACACACACACACACACACACACACACACACACACACACACACACACAACAAATTTCACTTTCATACAGAGTAAAGTTATTATTATTATTATTATTATTATTATTATTATTATTATTATTATTATTATTATTATTATTATTATCATCATCATTATAACCATTATCGTTTCCCTTCTCTTCCTTTCTTTCTTTGCACTATTTTTGTTTCCCTTTCCACTCACCCGAGCATCTCTGCAGTGTTATGGTTTCCTTCCTCACACCATCCCTTCTTTGTGCTTCATCGCCTGCCCGTCTGTCCTTCCCTCTCCCGGTCTCCTCGCTTCCTTTCCCTTCCTTTCCCTTGCCTTCACCTTCCCGAACACGTCCCTTAATTGTTAACGGAATTTCACTTACATGCATTTAGATTCCCCCGCACGTTAGACAGGAGTAGTACCAGTAGCACCCCTTTAACCTCCCTCTGTTTGCTGCATATCATAATTAGTTCCAGCGTCCTTAATATTCAGCATGTATACGTAAAAGCATCGCGGGCAGAGCAGCTGGTAGAGGGCCGCGGTTAGCTGGGTTATGCACAAAGTTTCCCAAGTGGGTCTTCAGGCGCTTGCAACTGTGTTCTTACCCTGGGCTGTATAACGTACTGCGTCGCTCATAAAGACAGCAGTACAACGGCCACCATGGTTCCCCAGCTCCCTTCCCCCTCCTGCCGTAGCCACCGCCAGGCCGCTCCACGCAAGGAAGGATATGTAGGAATGCTTTTGTTTATTCTATGTATTCTAGCTTAACTGTTTCTTTGGGTTATATTGTGGATTTTTGGTGGTAGATTGCTCTGTAGAGAGATGAAGATTTTCCCAACATAGAAGTATAGATTGTTACGTTGGTGTTTTTTTGTTTTCAGGTATGTAATTTGAAGATATATTGCAAAAAAAGTCTTTACCTTCTTTGTATGTGTTGGCTTTATTGGTTTTGCGTGCTGTGCGTGCGTGCTGTGTGTGTGTGTGTGTGTGTGTGTGTGTGTGTGTGTGTGTGTGTGTGTGTGTGTGTGTGTGTGTGTGTGTGTGCTGTTGTTGTTTTTATATAACCGGTGAAGAAAAGTATAGCGTTAAATTACTGTATTTTATTGTCCAAGACTGAACTGCCGAAGATAAAGATCAGGTAACTAAAAGACGAAAAATCGAGAATGGAGTAACTGCGTCCCGGTGCAGCGAATACAAAAGAACTGGCTCTAGTGAGTGTCTCGGGGGACGGCCGCGCTCCCTTCCTCTCCGTCTGCCTTGTTAACCTCGCGAGGCCTCTGATCATGCCGGGGGAACATCCGCTGTGATTGGATGGCGAGTCTAGACTGGAACCTCCTTCCAGAAACCATCGGCCAGCGTACTTTCCCGCGCGAGCACTTGGCCTGATCCTCCTTTGATTGAAACGACAAGAGTTTTCCTCGCGAATAGCACCAGTCTTAAGGAAGGGCAGATGTATGGTCGTAAGGAGGGTAGTAAAGAATGGAGGGCGTAGAGGAATGAAGGGACGGTAGGCAGGGAGTAGATCTCTTGAATCCTGTTTGGTGGTGTCGGATCGAAGCAGAGAGTGTGTTGTGATGTTATTCTTGTTGCTTCCTCGCTGATCAATAGTACGTTATTTTTCTATATTTCTGTAAAAGAGGAAATTCAGTTTTAATTATTTCACTAAGTCTCTTATACTGGGGAGTAGGTGGTACTTTGATGCTCGCTTCCTTTCACTCAAGGTAACTTGCAATACATCATATTTGACACGACGTTTGTTTAGATATTCATGTTTTAAGTGTTTTTTTTTTTTGGTTTACTTCTTACATAAAAAAATTGTTGTCCCTCTTTACTATTACTTTAGCCGTGTTCCCTGAGTGTTCCTGCTCAGATTATCTAACTTCGGTCTATAGCAAATGTTTCTCTCACGAATGGGATACAATACTGAATTAACCTTTTCTGGCATTATCTCAGCCATGTGTCGTCAACGTGGGCTTCTTGGATTGCCTCACGTTGCTCTGTTATGCAATGGAAGTGAGCGGGGCGGAAAGGGTTTAGTCCCATGGGGAAACAGGAGTTGGCTCCGTTTCATTAGGAAAAAAAAAAAGTAACGGGTTCCTTTGTCAACTTCGTTTTTCCTATTCAAATTGGACCTAATTGATCCTCAGTCTCATTTGGATGCTAATGTGATTTTTCCTGTTATTTTCTCTCCCCTCCTGACTTAACGACACAGTACAGAGTTTCATCACGAGTCCGCCAGGCCGATTTGTACACTTTAGGGCACATCAGACGTGCCACCGCTAAATGAAAAAAGGGAGCGGCGAGCAAACATTACTGCAGAGGTGGAAAGCACTCACAGGCGCTTCCACTCACAAGAACAACATTCATAATCATACACACTGAACCGGAAAAGAAAACGTCACATTCGAAAAAAAAATCACATAAGGAAAGCCACATTCATAAAAAAAAAAAGATAAACAATGGATGGAACGAAATTAACTGTGTATATATTATTGAGCGTTAATGTTACCATGACAGTGAGTGTTACCTTAGTGATGCGTCAAAGTAGTGAAGCAAACCAGCAGGCGAGGACAAGCAAGACACCTGTGCATATGTTAGCAAAGCAGCAAAGTGTGAGACAGATTGGGCACTGCTGGGAAAGGATCGCTGCTGTGCTGTAGGTGAGAGGCGGCGGGTGCAGGTGCGCTCTGCCAATATTGACCTCTGCCGCGTGATCCCCTAAAGTCCAGGAGGTCATTCTGGGCCGCGGGCAAGAGCAGGGTCGAGGGAGTGTTGATTGGATCTCTGGGCGCCGAGCCTTGATGAAACCTGACCGTTGGCAGCGATCTGAGGTGATTAAATTGTGATGTTGTAAACGACACCACGTGAATTTTCAAGCGGAGTCTTCTTTATCTGTTGACAAAGTGAGTGAGTTGTGCGAAACTCAGCGTGACCCGAGGCTTTTAGCGTTAGCCTTGGTGAGCTTTTGTCTGGGAAATGTTTAGCCTTGAAACGAATCCAGTTACGTAAAAAGGAAAGAAATACCATGGTGTTTGTAGCTCCTCCATCACCCTTCACTATGAGTACAAGCAGGTTTCATCACAATGCTGCCTTACAATTGCCAGAGACTGTTCCCACCGTGTCTGCAATCATCATCGGCAGCCATTACTTCCCGCAGAACAAAGACCATTGCGAGCTTCCACCAGAACCACCATGAATACACGCAAAAGCTACAAAAGATTGCGAGTACTCTTTTTAATTACCAATGTCGTGTGTATCACTACAAACACACTCAATAACCAGCGTCATATTCCCGACAGCCTTTGCAATCATCGTCTTAATAACCTTTCATTGCTTCTAGGCACACATTAATCACAAATCACTTATTTTCATTTATTACAGTCACCTCTAAATATGTTGCTGGCTATACGATGAAAGATGTATTCTCGTGAGACTTTTCCTGTAGCACCACGTAATGACTTTGTTCAGTCCATTTAGTGTTGTAATTAGCTGCAAACTGTAGTGAAATTGAAAAGAACTCCAATACTATCCACTTTTTCAACCACAACTGTCCTAATCTTCACTGCCATTCACATCATCCACTTAAATCTCAACTATATCAATCTTCTCCACAACCATCGGCCTCCTCCATTACAACCACCTTCATCTCCACAACCACTCGAGGCATCCACTTACAACTCCCACATCCATTGAAGCTCTCCACCACAACCACCTTCATCTCCACCAACCTTCGCCGGCAACGCGCCCCCGGGAATTCCTCAGATAGTTTGAGGGCTTTAAGGAAAACAGGAATTTATCCCCAAGTTTGGAGAAGCCGAAAGTGGATCTCCCGTCCTTGCTCAGCCGGGCGAAACTTGAGTGTGTGTGTGAGGCTTTGAAAGACTCCCTGCCAAGTCTCTCTTTTCTAAACTGTCAGCTGCTCTCTCCCGGTGATTATCTTCCTCCCAGTCCCTCACTCTTTTGTTCTCCCCGGCCAGTGGTGTTCTCAATTCGATCTATGATTTGGAAGGGGAAAAATTGTTCTTATAGTTGGTGCTTCTTTTTCTACTGGACGTCATTAATTTGTGTGTGGTGTAAGGTCGCTGTCTGTGTCTGAGTCTGTGTGTCTGTATGTATGTGCGAGTGTGTCTGTCTGTCTGTCTGTCTGTCTGTCTACTCGCCGGATTACTGATCATTGAGGTGCAGCTGAATGAGTTCCCATCAAAGTTGGTGCAGTTGTCTGACATTTAACTCCGTTCATCTTAACAACTTTTGATGAGATTTCCTTGGATATTAGAGAGAGAGAGAGAGAGAGAGAGAGAGAGAGAGAGAGAGAGAGAGAGAGAGAGAGAGAGAGAGAGAGAGAGAGAGAGAGAGAGAGAGAGAGAGAGAGAGACTGACTGACTTTCTATTGTATGGTCCGAAAAATCTGAATGTGATCGTTAATAGTTTTCCAATATGAAGTATGACGTATAAATCAAATGTTTTCTGGTATGCAGTGCTTCATTAACAGCAGCAGACTGAAGGAATTAGAGTGAATGTCCCAAATGTAGTTCTTTTATTGGACTGAAAGAAAGAAAAAAAAGTGATGTGTAGTCAATATACAAGATTGTTTTCCGCGGCAGTATCGCCTTGCGTGTTGCATTTCATGGCCACAAGCCCAGCTCGCTCCCACGCGCCCCTCCAATGAAGGATGCAGGGTTTTAGAGCCGCTCGTGAGGCTTGGCGTCTCCGGCAAGTTTGGGTCGGGCGGCGGCGTTGGGCTCATCCGGCGAGGTTTTGTTCCTTGCCGCAGTCGTAAAACCCGAGCAACCTAAGGTGAACGGCAGTTGAGGCACTCTTATACCTGCCACTTCGGCCCCAGGTGCGCTGCCCGCCGCCATCTCGTTCCGGGTTATCGAGTAGGAAAGGTGAGGAGAGCCGCTGTAATAGCACTATCAAAACAAACTTTTTTATGTGAGTTGCTGCCTACATTTTTTTTCACTTGCTTCCATATCCGTGGCAGCGGTGGACGGTCGTCACCGCGACGGGTTATCATGTCTCACTGCTTGGCATGGAGATCCTGCCTTACCTGCCTCAAGTGTTGCTGCTGCTGCTTACCCTCCCTTGGCTTATAATCTTTCCGCCTTGTATCTCTCGCCGCCACGCCTCACAACTCAGCTACCTGTTAATAATTCATCATCGTGTACCGCTGCTGGCAACACTCTGGATGTGCTGCGGGGAAACACCCCAACTTAGAACACAAGGAAGAACATTGCAAGTTATTACGTTTGGCTGCATATGTTTCACAATGTCGCTTCATACTTCAGTGTATCTTCATACTTTAGAGAGAGAGAGAGAGAGAGAGAGAGAGAGAGAGAGAGAGAGAGAGAGAGAGAGAGAGAGAGAGAGTGTGTGTGATTGTGTGCGTGCTTGCGTCTGCGTGCGTGTTCTTGTGTGTTGTGAGTGAGTGTGTGTACATGTACGCGCGCCTGCTCTCACAAATGTGCACAGCGCATGCACTACCTTTACACCCAGCTAAGTGAAGCTCAGCCTCAGGCAACTTCTTGTTCTCGAGGCCTTTGATGGAAGGGCCAAGACCTCGCCTTTAAAGTTAACACTGAATGTAAGCCCAACTAAAGGCAGTTCGCTCCTTGCTCAGCAGTAATTAGAAACTTAGGAAAGACACACATGAGGTGGCAGCGGTATCGGGCCAGACGGCGGGTGTTGGGCGGGAACATGCCTGAGATACGAGCACGACGAGCAGACACGGCTGTCATCCTCGTGCACCTAATGCCTTGAGCTCCTGTTAGTCATGCGCCTTTGTTGCGTCACACAAAATGTACCCCGCCGTGCACCCCCTGCCACCTGCAGAGAGAGAGAGAGAGAGAGAGAGAGAGAGAGAGAGTTAATATAACACATGGGATGCTTTCCAACATTAGTGTTCCCTCATGACCCAGTTTAATATGAGCTGAGCGACCGGGAAAAAATGGCTTCATTATTTTTAAGTGGCTCCAGGAACATAATTAGAGACTTTAAAAATTTAAATAGTACCTACAAAATATTGAATCAATTTTATTTTTTTCTTTTGAAACAAAATATATATGTGACATAATAATGTGAATATCTGATGAAGTCAAGTGATTATTTTATTTCATTAAATTAATTAGATGACATGAACGACTTGCAGCCACTTGTGTGAGCATTGCAGGTTGATTGCCACAAAGTTAACGGAAAAAAAAAAATGTCTCCCGAAAGTAATTGAATTTCTCTCCTTATTGTGAGATGCTTGCCAACTAAGAATATTAAAAAAAAAAGTCTTCATATTGTGTAACATTAAACAAGAGTTTGATTATAAACACACACACACACACACACACACACACACACACACACACACACACACACACACACACACACACACACACACACACACACACACACACACACACACACACACACACACACACACACACACACACACACACACACACACACACACACACACACACACACAGTATTAACCATTACCACCTTGCTTGAGACGCCGCAAGTCAAATGGATCCGCGGAGATTCATATTTTCCACCATTTCTTTCTCTCTCCTTTATGTTGAGGTGGCGGGAATTTCCATATTGACGCGGCGCTGCTCCCTCATCACATATGGAGATGACTCCCCCGACGGGCCCGGACTCAACAATTTATATCCTGAAGGAAATTGTGGGGAGCAAGGTGACGTGTCCCTCGGTGGCGAGCTGATGGGACGGGACATGGCCTGTGTGGGGCGACACGGTGAGCGGGAGTACCTGGGAGCTGGTGATGTTACCCTTGTGTGTGAACTTAGCTGCGTGACTGCTGGGCGTTCTTATGGTTGTCTAGCAGGAGGTAGCCAAAGAGGAGAGGGAATGGACGAGAACTCCTAGTGGTGTAACGCTTGGTTGTGACAATGACGGAGGTTATACACACACACACACACACACACACACACACACACACACACACACACACACACACACACACACACACACACACACACACACACACACACATACAATGGCAATGTGTGGAGTGAATAGAGGTGGTGTGCCTTAATACAGCGGCTATAGTTGTCTAGGATTATTGGACCTTTCTGAGATATATGAGTACATTCTCTCTCTCTCTCTCTCTCTCTCTCTCTCTCTCTCTCTCTCTCTCTCTCTCTCTCTCTCTCTCTCTCTCTCTCTCTCTCTCTCTCTCTCTCTCTCTCTCTCTCTCTCTCTCTCTCTCTCTCTCTCTCTCTCTCTCTCTCTCTCTCTCTCTCTCTCTCTCTCTCTCTCTCTCTCTCTCTCTCTCTCTCTCTCTCTCTCTCTCTCTCTCTCTCTCTCTCTGTGTCTCTCTCTCTGTGTGTGTGTGTGTGTGTGTGTGTGTGTGTGTGTGTGTGTGTGTGTGTGTGTGTGTGTGTGTGTGTGTGTGTGTGTGTGTGTGTGTGTGTGTGTGTGTGTAATTCACCTCGGTGGCCTGCTGGTCACCCAGCCAGTCTTCTCCATTACGGAGCGAGCTCAGAGCTCATAGACAGATCTCCGGGTAGGACTGAGACCACAACTCACTCCACACACTGGGAAAGCGAGGCCACAACCCCTCGAGTTACATCCCGTACCTATTTACTGCTAGGCGAACAGGGGCCACACATTAAGAGGCTTGCCCATTAGCTTCGCCGCTTACCGGGACTCGAACCCGGGCCTCTCGATTGTGAGTCGAGTGTGTGTGTGTGTGTGTGTGTGTGTGTGTGTGTGTGTGTGTGTGTGTGTGTGTAATTCACCTCCTCGGTCGTCTGCCGGTCACCCAGCCAGTCTTCCCCATTACGGAGCGAGCTCAGAGCTCATAGACCGATCTTCGTGTGTGTGTGTGTGTGTGTGTGTGTGTGTGTGTGTGTGTGTGTGTGTCGTTGGTGCGCGGCTGTTCACCAAGCGAAAAGGGATATAAAAGCTTGTCTCTTAACCGTTAGGCACAAAGCGACTATGTAAAGCTGGCGACTGTCCTCTACGTCCTCTGTGTGGCAATAAAAGGAGACGGGATGAGGTGGCTGAGGGACATGACTGACGCACGTGGCCAGGGACATCAGAGAACGTAGAGTGACATGAGTGTTTCCGTTTATGCCTTTGACTGCTGACTGTAATGTGGTCCTTTTTCTTATGTAGCTTTACCTTCAAATGATGGATATTTTTAAAGGCACTAGGTCTGTTTTCAAAGGACAGTGATGCTTAACAGGTCACTTATGATTTTTTTTTTTTTATGTAAGAGGGATGTGGGTAAAGGTAACAAAATATCTGAGAGAGAGAGAGAGAGAGAGAGAGAGAGAGAGAGAGAGAGAGAGAGAGAGAGAGAGAGAGAGAGAGAGAGAGAGAGAGAGAGAGAGAGAGAGAGAGAGAGAGAGAGAAGAAAGAAAAGTGTCAGGTCTCAAGAAGCAGTCTAATAATTGCCTAAACTTGAAGGAAATGTCTCAAAACTACCTTCAAGTTATAGGTAGACTGACATCCGCATCACGAGAACACCAGTGAAGTTTTCAATAATTTCTACAAAAGCTTGGCTCGTACTCTGAACTACTTTTCTGAGCAACCAGAGGCACTTCAACGATTGAGCAGCTCGGTCCTTTCTGTCACTGGTTGTGCATCAAACTGTGTAATAAGGTTAAGAGGAAACCATCGAGGCTAAAACTAGCAAAGAGTTACAGCTGATAATGCCCCAGTGATCAGAAAGGCTCCATAGACATCAGGGAGAGATGGTTTAATCAGGAAAGGGATTATTGCATGAATATATGTATGTCCGGGTATGTGTATGCATGGGAGTATACACACATGCTCTACATGGAGGGATCACATGGGTTATTTACATAATGCACATGTATCCAATCAGTGCAATTAGCCTAAGTAGCGCTCCAGGCTAAGGTATTGGCAGGGGCACGTTTTTCGTATTTCTTTTTCTATCTATGAGAGGAAGTTAAAAGAGGAACCATTGTTATTGAACGTTTGTATTATATTTTTTTTTCTCACGAGTTTCACAGAGGAATAAATATGAACGTTGTGTTATTTTGTACCTATCTTGAGTATGTGCTTAGATATTTACCTCATTCAGAGCCAAATTTTGACAACAGAATTAGAACGTAGTACAATATCATCTTTCGTACACACCACTTCCTTCTCGATGGCAGTAGCGGCGGCGGCGGCGGTGTTGCAGAGTTGAAGGGGAGGCAGGTGTACACAATGAAACCTGTAGTGAAGTAAGACATGCATCTTTCTCTGACTCAGCATTAATGTCGTGTACACTCCGCTGGCTGTAATTACGTCGGCGCCGGACACTTTAATTTAGCAATGTGACTATTATGTGCTCTTTAAATCGGTGAGCTTGTTATTACTGCCCCCCGGTAATCGCGGCGCCTGTAAATCAGCCTCAGACCCTCTCGCCGTAATGCAGGTCAATGCTACTATTTTAGGTGCAGGAGAAGAAAAAATGTTTGCTTTACATCTTATCGCTGCCTTGGTTACGTCACGACTCCCACGATGTTTTCTTTAACGCTCTGCTCAACGTTATAAGAGATTAGTAAAGAGTGACCTAACCTAACCTAACCTAACAAACAGCGCTAGACCTTCACTACTTAATTCCAAGGCAATAACTCTTGGCTCTGGTCACCTCACTGGATGACTCCTGACCGATAACTTACCTGGATATAAAAAGATTCATGTGAGTTGGTAAAAATGTAGTTAGTCATTCACGTGTACTGTTGCTTCCAAAACTACCTTTGAACATAAGAGGTCTACATTCCAACTCAAGGGATGATACCATTATGTATGCTTGGTGATTACTGAGGCAACAATTGGTAGCCCTGCGCATTATGGATGGGTGTAGTATATTATCCGTGAAATAGATCGACATATCAGCATCTAGCGAAACTATGCATGCTAACCTTACCAACTTGACACGTGATAAATCAGTGGTGTTTCATACTGTTAATCATGACACAGTTGCAGCTCACTTTGAAATTTGTTTTGAAAGTTACAATACATTCTTAAGTCTTAATGAATGGACTTGCTGCAAAATTGTTGTAATATGTCATGTATAATCTCGCCTTCAGTGTGACTAAAGGCGACTTATGTAGTTGCATGTAACATATATTGAAGTGGTGATGTGTGTGTAGTTTTCTTCAAGCCATCTATATTTTTGTGGTAATTTAGGTATTAATATCTTTTCTTAAGGGCATCATTAAAAAAAGTTATGTTTTTCTTAAATATAAATTATGGTTCAGCCAAATATCTGTTACGTGTCATCCATTTTGATCTGATAATGATACTAATATAAATGTTTTCTTTTCCCTCACAGGTAAGTGTTGCGATGGTGAGGTACAAGCGTTGCCTTCCTCGGAGGTCCTGGTGTGGCAGGTGAGTAAGGATGGTGTTTTGGTGTCACTGTCCTACTCTCTCCTACACTCTGCCCAGATCGTGATGAGAGTTCCATATTAAGGTCTTTCTTATAACTTTACTTAGAACGACTTGGACACTTTGAAGGATATCAGAACATCTCCAAACTTCTGGATATAGATTTTCGATTATTCCCTGACAGTGTCTTTTGAGAAGAGTCCACTTTATTCTCAACCATTTCTCATAATCTTTTTAAGAGTATCACATGAGGCGGTGGGGAGGAGCTTCCCCATCCACTCCACTCGGCACTGCAAACAGACAGCCACGAGCGCCTACAAGGCTGCTGGAGAAAATTCCTCGATACCTTAGGAAACCCTTCAGTCAGGCCTAGAACATTCCCAAACTTTTTCCAATAAGTTAATCTATCCCGGATGGAGCCGAGCTGAAGTAGCGGTGTAAATATTGGCAGTGTGGAGGGCGAGGCTCGAGCAGCGCGTGGAGTGAGGGTGTAGTGGGCGCGTGAGGGATCTGCTCATGGCTGGAGAGGAACAAAGGAGCGTGCTGAGGACGTCCCGGCATCCTCAGCGTGCTGAACGTGGTATTTGTATCGAAAAAGTTTGACGAAAAGGATAAACTTTGGTGTTTTGTGAATAAGAACGCCTGCATGATGTACCTCAGATGTGGGAGGCTTTCCTTCTCCGCAGACGGATGGAGGGTTTCTTTCTTCCTCTATGGAGAAAAGTTTTCTTCTTGAAGCTGTTCTCATAAAAATAAAACAATCTAAATTCCTTCAAAACATCATGTATTCTGAAATAGTTTCCCATTTATTGAACACCTACATTAACTTTGCTGCCCATGCTGTGTGGTATTTATCACACTTCCTCTTCTATAAAAAAAAAAAAAATGTATTAATCCCTTTGGTAAACACTGTTATATATATATTTTTTTTCTGTCTATGTAAACTTCGTCGAAAGAGATAAGTAAAAAAGTAAAGGGAAGAGTCTGGTGAAGGAGGCGGCGTGGTTTGCCTCCCACCGCTGGTGCTCCTTCCACATTCATTGCGTGCTGTGACGAGACTGTTCCCGCCAACTTTCCGCTGCTTAGTTTTGTCCGGAAGCGGCAGCCACGCTTGTCACACTTCACACTGCCATTGTTTTCTCCTCGTGCACGTCTGACGTCTGGAAACACGAGTGTTTCGGCGCCGCAAGCTGTATTTAATTTTTGAGTGTCCAAGCTAGACTGAGTGGTGAGGAGTGGTGGCGGCGGCACTGTGGTCGTCACCCCCGGCAGTCACTCACCCAAGGTAATGGCAACCAACAAGAGGCGAAAATTTGTAAGTCAACACGGCTCTGGGCCCCCTGGAGGTGACGAGTGACGGGGTGTGACGGACCAAGCCGGGAACCCTCCTCCAGTTATTTGGAGTAATGACCCTTAATGACAACAAGCCGCCTAACCACCCTAATAACCTGCCGCTCCGGGACCTCCCGCACCACCTCCCCAAGCATCGGACTCGCCGTGTCAATAGGCTAGATTAACCAGGTGTGCGCGCCGCGGCGGTCACCTGTAATCAGTGCACTCTCACGCACGCTGCCGCCCAATGGCCCTCCGCCTCACGCTCGATCACCGGCCTGCAGTTAAGCGCCGTAAATTACCCTGTACAGTTTTCCTTCCCCTCCTGCCCCTGGTTCCCTGGAGACGACTGCTTCGCCTGCTTCGGATAATTTACGGCTGTGTTGCATGAAGCTTCGTCATGCGTCCCTTCACTCCCTGTGGCTCCTCCCCTCCCTCTCTCCCTCCCTTCCATATACTCCCTCCCTCCCTCCGTGTCTTCCGTCCCTCCAATCCCTCCCACTCTATATCTTTTGATTTATATCCTCTGTCATGTAACAGTGTCGCGTTCACCTCTACTCATACTCTCTCTCTCTCTCTCTCTCTCTCTCTCTCTCTCTCTCTCTCTCTCTCTCTCTCTCTCTCTCTCTCTCTCTCTCTCTCTCTCTCTCTCTCTCTCTCTCTCTCTCTCTCTCTCTCTCTCTCTCTCTCTCTCTCTCTCTCTCTCTCTCTCTCTCTCTCTCTCTCTCTCTCTCTCTCTCTCTCTCTCTCTCTCTCTCTCTCTCTCTCTCTGACAAACTCTTCCCCTCCTTTTCTTAACCTTTCTTCTTCCTATTTTTTCCCTTCTCTCCGCCGCTCCTCAGCTCTCCCTCCTTCGCCGTATTTGGTCCTCTCCCCCTCATCTTCCTATATTTTCCACCTTGTACGCATTTGGGTTTCACTTTTTCACTCGTTTATTCCCCGGCTCCATTGTGCCATGTAATCACTTCTTTCTACCCGGCACTTCCCCCTCCGGCTTTCACCTTCTCTTCAGCTCCCCTCATGGATTCCCGCCCTTTTATCCTCCTCCTCCCTTTTTTTATCCCTCCTTTTTACTTTTCCCTCTATCTTCCCCTTATCATTTAATTCTCCCTCTCTCTCTTTCTCTCCTCCCGTCTTTATCCCCCCTTCATTGTTTTCTCCATCAATGGCTATTCCTCCTTTTCACATTAATTTTTCTCCTCGACCCCCTCTTGCTTTCCCCTTCCTCTTTGCCTCCTCTTGACCTCCCCTCCCCCAATCAACCACAATCCTTCCCCTCTGTAACCACTACCCTCTCCTCTCCCTTCACTATCCGCTGCTTTCCCCTCTCAGACCTCACCACTACCCACACTCCCTCCCCCTCCTCCATTTTTAGCTGTTCCTGGTACCTCATCTTACCGGCGTGATATTCTTCCTCCTCCTTCTCTTCCTCCTCCTCCTCCTCCTCCTCCTCCTCCTCCTCCTCCTCCTCCTCCTCCTCCTCCTCCTCCTCCTCCTCCTCTTCTTCTTCTCCTTCTCTTCTCCCTCCTGCTCAGAAATGTACCTACATACGCTTATTTTTACTCTTCCCTCTTATTCTGACGCAGTTTTTCCTTCCCTCGCATTTATGGTTTCTTGTTTTGCGTTTATTTTTCTATTGTTCCTCCCTTTTACTGCTGCTGTCTTGTTATCATTGCATGAATTCCTTCCGCTTCGTGTCCTTGCGTTGTAATTACGTATACATTGAAAGACTTTAATGGACTTTTAATATTTGTGGTTGCATTATGAAATTGTAAGGCTTGCTTGAAGTCTGAATGTGGTCTCAGTATTCTTGGTGACGCAGTTTTTCTCCCCAAACAGTAAATGCGGGTTACGTCACAGAATTTAGCAAATGTTAATCTTATCAAGGAAGCGGCAACCTCACAGTATCGTATCAACATGATTAAATTTTCACGCAGGACGCGGGAGTCGAGAGGCTTTACTGCAGGCATAAAACCCCGGAGAACAGCTTTCACGTAATTACAAAGCTCCATCCCATTGGGACAGATAGCGACTGTAAAACTGGCGCACCAAATTGTGCTCTGTGACTGTACATATTCATCACGCGGCAAAACACGACAAACAAAGAAATTCAGAAACAATCGACCATGACTCATTATTATGTATCGTAAATATTTATTCGAAGCAAAGTGTTGTCATGCCACACATGCAAAGCTAATCCACACATGCGAGTCCACAACGCATCAACGCACTTTTCAGAGATGGAGGCTTGGCGGTGACAGGGACATCAGGACGACACGGGCTGGGATGGGGACGGTGAGGGCGACGAGATTGAGACCAGTGAAACCACCTTATATAGAAACACAAGGATAGCCTAATTATTTGACAGATTAAGTTATTCAGGTGGATGTGCCAGCATGGAGATTATGTCCGCTGCCTGACCCCTCCTATCTCTCCATCAGCTGTGGCATGTAGGGAAGGATGCCCGGCGCAGTATTGAGGGAAGAAATATAACTAGAAAGCCCAGGGCGCGTTCAGCAGGCGTGAGTCACGGGCGGCCACGCGAGGGACGCCTCCCTGCTCTGATAAGGTGGAATACATGTCTGCAGCTTAATTGGGTGTCAGATCCAATTAAATTATCCTTGTATTTACGCCGCAGACAAGGGAGGTGGGGGGTGTGGGGCTACATTCGCCCACCACAACGCCTCGCCCGGTAATGGTGGCCGCTCCGATTATTTGCTGAATATTGCATGTTGCACCGAATTGGATGTAGCGGTCGAGGTGTAGAGGCCCAATTAGTTCGTATTTACTGCCGTCTGTCCTCACCGCTACCTTGTAAGACCGCAGCCGCGCTAGACGCACTCACAAGATGTACCAAATTAAGTGACAAAGAGTGTCTCCGGGATGAAACAAGCGTGGTGGCCAGTATGTGTGTGTGTGTGTGTGTGTGTGTGTGTGTGTGTGTGTGTGTGTGTGTGTGTGTGTGTGTGTGTGTGTGTGTGTGTGTTGGAACCATGTGTATACATCGTAGTACTGTGTGTTTTTCTGTACGTGTGGTGGTACTCCCTGTATGTGTGAGAACACTTCTATTTATGGTGACTTTTTTTTATATGCATAGTGATGTATGCATGAGTAGTGGATACCCTTTGTCTGTGTGTGTGTGTGTGTGTGTGTGTGTGTGTGTGTGTGTGTGTGTGTGTGTGTGTGTGTGTGTGTGTGTGTGTGTGTGTGTGTGTGTGTACCAGTGGCCATGAACGTACATGTGTGGCCAGGGCTGTGCTGTACACGTCCCTTCTAATTATATATGGAAAGTGGTGTGTAGGAATTTAATTTAATTTCCGTTTTCTGCTAAATGTACGAGCGCCTCTGTGTGTGTGTGTGTGTGTGTGTGTGTGTGTGTGTGTGTGTGTGTGTGTGTGTGTGTGTGTGTGTGTGTGTGTGTGTGTGTGTGTGTGTGTGTGTGTGTTACAAGGGAATGTAACTGCAAGACGTGGGAGCCTGGGAGCCTGAGTTGAAGGAGAGCGGAGTTGCAGGCTAGTGCGACGACTACACATTCCATCTTAATTAATATAGACTTATCTCCCCTCTCAGTGCCACCCGCTCCCGCCCGCGCCTCCCTCCTCTCTCCCTCCTTCCCTCTCCATGTGCTGGCTACTCTCTGTCTCTTATATTGTCTTATACTCGTCTTATATAAGTTTCTCCCGAGTGTTCTTTCATTTTAATTTCTCTCTCTCTCTCTCTCTCTCTCTCTCTCTCTCTCTCTCTCTCTCTCTCTCTCTCTCTCTCTCTCTCTCTCTCTCTCTCTCTCTCTCTCTCTCTCTCTCTCTCTCTCTCACACACACACACACACACACACACACACACACACACACACACACACACACACACACACACACACACACACACACACACACACACACACACACACACACACTTTTTTTTCATTTTCAGATTATTTTGTTGCTAGATTTAAGGTATAGTATAACTAGAAATAGTGGAAATAAATACCCAAAAATATCTTTATATACATGTATCCGTGTATATATTCTGATTTTTTTTTTCAAATATCAAAGTGCTTTGAAATTTTTTAATTACTCTCTCTGAAATCTTCTTTCTTCCATCGTTTTGCTCTCTTTCGTTAGTTTATTTTCTTCTATTAATGTTTTTCTTTCTCTCTTCATTATCGTTCTTTGCTTTGCTTGAGTCACTGGTCCACCATCATATTTCTTTCTTTTTTCTTTTGCTCTGAAGCTTTCCTTTCGTCCATCATTTACCTCTTTTTTCATTGCCTTGCTTTCTATTTCTTTGCCTTTCTTTCTATCACCACCTCCTTCCCTCCTCAGTCTCCGTCTCTTCCACCCTCATGCTTGCTTACTTACTCCCTTTTCCCCTCACCCTTCTCTCCCTCGCTCTCTTTTTCGTTGCTCGCGCCCTGCCTCTCCCTCCCCGTGCGCAGGTGAGCTCGGCTAATGACCCAGCGTGTGGTGGCAGTTAGGGGAGGGAGAGGTAATGACCACCTGCCGTAAAGGGAAAGGGCAAGTTGAACACACTGGGGGAGAGACAGGTGTTGTGTGTGTGGTGTGGTGTGTGGGAGAGACAGGTGTAGTGTGGTATGAGTGTGAGTTTATGGTGTGGTGTGGTATGACGTATTACTCCGTTAGGGAATGGTATAGTGTGACATTATGTGGTCTGTTTTTTAGTGGTGTGGTACTGTAAAGAATGGTTGATTACTGTGGTATAGTGTGGAGAGGTGCAGTGTCGGTTGAAATTCTGGGTACGGTATGGTGTGACTTGGCATTCTGGTGCGTGGGGATGCGTTGTGAGTAAGGCGTGCATGTGGCTTTGATAGCACGTAAGCTTCTCTCGTAAAAGGTTTCCCATTCGCGAAGGGATAACGCGAGGAAACCCTGGTGTGGCGTGGCGCTTCGGGCTGACATGAATTAGTGTGGCAGGTTAATAGGAAACAGCGATGCAGACAGACTGGTTGGCGTGGCTGGCTTGGGCTTAATGCACCTGGGCCCGCGCTGCTCCGGCCTGATCGACACTAGGGTATTGTTATGATTGTTCACGTCAGATCGACACGAGTCGCACAGTTCTAGGGAAAATAAGAGTGTTTGGAAGGCTGCCGAGTGAGTTTGTGTCCCAGGGCGTGGCGGCAAATTCCGGTGTTCCTGAGCCCTGCCGTGCCCCGCCTGCAGCCCTCACATCAGCGGCAGCGGCCTGGCGGGTGTGTGTGGATGAGGTTTACCGGAAAGCTGTCTGCATCTGGTATTAGGTGGGATGAGAGTTGCCTGGGAAACAGGAACCAGCAGGAACGCGGCGATCACTTGGTGAGGCAGTGAGCGTGCATCATGTAAATCCACTTCGGTATAAACTTTGAGGGGAGAATATGAACAATCTCGCATGCGTTGTTTCAAGAAAAGTTGCCCTGAATGTTTGTTTGATTAAAGTTTTAATTATTTCAGTGGTCGGCTTCCATTATGCTATTCATTTCTAATTGCTGCTTCATATATTAAGGGAATAATCAAAACCAAAGGTTTTACGCGTTAATTTTTTGGTTCATTTATAATGATAAAACGAATAATTGCATCTGAAGACAAAAACATAACTATTTTCTTTTCCCAGAAAATTATTAATGCTCGTGACGATGGTAGGAGATAAAGTTTCATAATTAATAAAATGATAATGCATGAATAAACAGACCAATTAGTGTTACAGTCTCACCAGCTGATCACAAGCTGTTGCGTGGTGACTGTCGTTGCTGTGATGCTGTGCAGGTCTTGACTGACACTATCAGTTGTTACACACATCAATCAGCTATTCACTGTGCATTGAACACGTCCACAGGCCGTGGTGTAGTGCTGTGTAGGTACACCACTAAGAAACGACCCTTCCCCTCCAAACTCTCAGTGGATGGCGAAATTCTCTTATTTGTACCACAAAACCCATAAATAGTTGTCTTAAGAGTATGGAATTGTATCTTTGCTAATTATAATAAAATATCATAATTTTATATGACACTTCCTAGTCACAATAGTTAGTGCAATGAAGTGTTACAAGGGAACCAGTGAGGCGTCTCGTGCGCGGCAACAATTAGCTGAGTGCACGAGACTTCCATCCAAAGAAAACGCTGGCGGCGCCGTTCTCTGTGAGGGAGGTCTGCGTGGTTGGATCAGATACTATCAGGAAATGGCAGCAGGAAATTACATATATCTGGGACGGTTTTCTTCATTTTCTTGTTGTGTAAAAAGTTTGAAATGTTGTGGAAAGTTGTGTATGTTTTTTTTTATTTCTGCCCTTGTGGTGGAGGTAGTGCCGCGTGCAGGCGTGGTGTGTTATTCATGTGGCGGCTGTAGGGAAGAGTACAGTGTCTCCTGCGTGTTTAATTATTCATCTGAGCGGGAAAGACTGGCCTCGACTAAGCCGTAGCCCATGTATTGCTTGGTAAAGCTGGCTAGAGGGACTGAAGGATGCACCAACGGAGAGAAAGAGTAAATGTTAAAGGAAGAAATCGTGTATTAAAATCTGAACATCTGAGGTGGAATAAAAAAAAATGGCTGAAATCATCAACCATTAGACAAATTTTTACAGGTTTAAGAAACATTAGCGGACAGGACAACGAATGATAAAAGAACAAAAACTGCCACGAATGTTTATTTTGGGACAATGGAACTTTATTGAATGGCAGAATGATACAAAAGTTTTCCAAAAATGTCTTTGAATATTGAAGCCTTTTCTGTGTCCTGTACTTATGTCGTCTTTCACTGACTCGGTTTATAAGTGAGCGCAGCCTGGCAGCTGGGACAAGTAAAACAATAAACAGCCGACGAGCGTAAGGCAGTTGGCAGAGTGTCCTTAAAACGGGGGAAAAAAAAAACTACCTATACATAGATTATTTGTAGACACAATACGAAAATGTTTATCAGGGTAGAATTTTGTAAGTTTTTCATAAAGATCCCTTTCTAATTTCTTGGAAACCTCACCTAAAAATGGGATACGTAAATAGATTGTTTCTTTGGCAACAGTGGTAATTGGTTGTTTAAGATGATATTTACTTTGGAGAAAGTTATTCAGAGTTTTCTCAAACAGGTTGGTGGTGAAGCCATTATTATAGAAAAAATCCTTTAGGAAAGTAACTTCATTATGGAAATTTAGGTAAGAAGAAGACAGAGCAAAGGCACGGTGTAAGAGGGTACGGACTGAATTGATTTTGAACCGGAAACTGCAAAAGCTGAAAAAACTAATACCAAGGCCAGAAAATGTAGGTTTACGATAAATAGAGGTGGAAAGTCTACCATTGATTTTTGTGATGTTTAGGTCAAGGAAGGGGATTTGTGAGTCTATTTCAGATTCCATAGTGAACTTGATATTGTCATGTTGTGAGTTAAGGTAATGTAGGAAATGGTCTGCATGTGATGCTTCCTTAAAAAACACCAACGTATCATCAACATATCGTATATATGACATAGGTTTGAAAGCGATAGGACAATCATCGAGCCAGTTTCGTTCGTGGTAACAAAGGAAGATGTTAGCGAAGGTGGGTCCGAGTGGTGAGCCCATCGCCACGCCGTCTGTTTGTTTATATAATTCATTGTTAAACACAAATAGATTATCCTTAACACAAACACGTAGTAGATTCGTAAATAGGGATTTTGTCATATTTTTAAAAATGTCCAGACCTGAGAACACAGAGTTTACAGATATATCTATTGTCTCATCCAGTGGAATGTTAGTAAAAAGTGACTGAACATCATAGCTAACCATAAAACACGATTCTGGTAGTCTGTAGTTCGAAAGGGATTGAGAGAGTTCATGAGAATTTTTTACAGTATAGTTATTAGTAGTGTATGGCCTAAGAATGGGAACCAGGAATTTTGCAAGATTATAAGAGGCACTATTATATGCCGCAATGATAGGTCTAAGTGGGACAGAAGGTTTATGAACCTTAGGAGTCCATACATCACAGCAGGATTCGAACCAGTGGGTTTCAGAAGTGAAGCTTCTTCCTCATTAACAGCACCAAGAGTTTTAAGATTATTAATGAAGCGTGTGATTTTATCTTCAACTTTAGTTTTGAGCTTATAGATGTCATCGAAAACAAGTTTAGAGAACTTAGTATCATCCTGGAGGATATCACGCATTTTAGAAACATAATCAGACTTGTTTAAGAGAACAACGCCTCTCCCTTTGTCAGGTCTACAGATCACCAGGTCCTTGTTCTTACCTAGATTTTTTAACAAGTTAAAATCAGATTTAGAGAAGACAGGAGAAAATACTTTGTATGAGCTAAAAGTATAAAAAGTACTATGTGCAAATTGTTTTATGGAAGTTAAAACATTACTGAAATCAACATCTGGTGTGATTTTCAAGCCTTTTATCCGCTTGATTATAAGCTCAAAATCCAGAAAATATCTATAAAATGAAGGTTTGAATACAGGGAGGCAGAAGTCTAATCCAAAAGACAGTAAAAATTTCTCTCTGGGAGACAAGGTAAAATCTGAGAGGTTAAAAATTACTTTGTCTGGGTCACATGGGTTTAAGTTGCACCTACCACCAATATTACGTAACTTCTTTTCATGGGTAGCACTGACACTTTTTTCATATACCTGGGTATTAGTCTTAATGAACTTACTTAAACAAATAAAATCCAGTCGAGACACAACAGATCTGAGAGTTTCGAACGAACAAGAAAGCGATACAGTAGCTTCATTAACTTCTTTTTCTTTTGTTTTAATTTCAATGTCAATCAACTTCTTTTGCCAATCCTTGTAAAAATCTGAACCATGTAGCGAACGTCGATACAACTTGAACTTTAAAAATTTAGGGGTAACTTCGTACACTTTACAACACTTGAGGAACCGAAGGTCGAGTTGCTTCTTGGCGAGTCGCTTCGATGCCTGCTCAGACTTGCGGAACCCATGTAGAGCAGAGTATCCATATCTCCTTCGTAGAATATCCGAAACAGGTTGATTTCTAGGAAACCGTATTTTCAGCAGGAAACCAATCATAAAGGCAGCTATGAGGTAGTTTTTTTTTTCCCGTTTTAAGGACTCTGCCAACTGCCTTACGCTCGTCGGCTGTTTATTGTTTTACTTGTCCCAGCTGCCAGGCTGAGTATGTGGGTAGCACCTTGCGCTCACTTAATGCCGTCTTTCATGTAATGTATCGTTCATCTCTCAATAAGTTGGAGAGTTGGTGTAGAAAAGTCGGTGCAGTGTTACATGTGCAGGGGAGGTGGAGGTGGAGTGGTGGAATTAAGTGTAAAGTCATCATTATTGTCTCTCTGAAGCTTGTTTAGTTTGTACATTTTTTATCATTACCATAACACAAGAGGCGAATCAGTAACACTTGATTCATCCGTTTTTGTAAACAGATAAGGATGGACATCGCACACACACACACACACACACACACACACACACACACACACACACACACACACACACACACACACACACACACACACACACACACACTATTAACCGTTACGAACAATCAATATATAGAAATAAGCAATGCAAGACACGCCTTACTCTTTCTTTCAACATAATATAAACACACACACACACACACACACACACACACACACACACACACACACACACACACACACACACACACACACACACAGCTACAAAATTTAAACTGACTGGCAATTTCCCTTCTTTATTTTTAATTTTTTTCATTAATTTTTGGTCACAGTACAACTTAGCATTTTCGTAATCGGATGTGCTTCCTTTACCTCTCTGTACCCCGGGAAACAGTGCCTTGGGAGGAGTATGAAGGAAAGTATCAGGAAAACATTAACTTACCCTCTAATACGTTCTCTCTCAAGCTGCGGTCCCGTGCGTTTTCTATGGTTGATGGACTTGGACAGGAACTCTGCCTTACCGACTCTCCGACGCAAAACTGCTGAGGAAGCCGTATCTGATTCTTCTCCCTGTATTCTTTAACCTTAGTACCCATTCACAGGTACAGATAATCCCAGAACATCTTGTCACCAACTCTTTGCATGGATTCGGACACGAGAGGATGAGAAAATCAGGGAAAAAAAAAATCAACTGTCCTCTTTGTGGTATTTAGTTGATAGAAACATGCTTAGCTACACTTACTTACCATTTCTTTCTCTGTATATTCATTGTCTATGTTTTGTATATTGACTCACTAACAACCAGCTCTGTCTACTGATGATGATGATGATGATACCCGTTCTCGTAGGATCTGTAGTAAATTGGCAAGTCGTAAAGTACATTATCAGAACTGCAGTATATATTAAAGTATTTTTTTTTTTATTTCTACTTGTTTATTTTCATTACTGTTCATTTACTTGTTGATTCATGCCCTTGTTCTTTCTTATATTTACAATTTACTATTTGCTTCATACAATATTCGACGCTTCTACTTTCTGTTAACTCATTCAAAGTTTATAATTATGAAGAAGCTGTTGAGGGAAAAGTATCAATATTGTTTTTTTTTTTTTTACGTAAGGAGAAAATAGAAGAAGGATAACAGTTTCCGTTTCTTGATATTGAGTAAAAGGCAATACAGTCTCGGAGGCAAATGTACGTCTACTACTACTACTACTACTACTACTACTACTACTACTACTACTACTACTACTACTACTACTACTACTACTACTACTACTACTACTACTACTACTACTACTACTACAACAACAACAACAACAACAACAACAACAACAACAACAACAACAACAACAACAACAACAACAACAACACACACACTACTACTACTACTACTACTACTACTACTACTACTACTACTACTACTACTACCACTACTACTACACTCACTCCTCCTCCTCACCACTCACCACTACTACTACTACTACTACTACTACTACTACTACTACTACTACTACTACTACTACTACTGCTACTACTACTACTACTACTACTACTACTACTACTACTACTACTACTCCTCCTCCTCCTCCTCCTCCTCCTCCTCCTCCTCCTCCTCCTCCTCCTCCTCTACTACTACTACTGCTACTACTACTACTACTACTACTACTACTACTACTACTACTACTACTACTACTACTACTACTACTACTACTCCTACTGCTACTTTCTACTCTACTACTTGACTCTCTCTCTATCTCTCTCTCTCTCTCTCTCTCTCTCTCTCTCTCTCTCTCTCTCTCTCTCTCTCTCTCTCTCTCTCTCTCTCTCTCTCTCTCTCTCTCTCTCTCTCTCTCTCTCTCTCTCTCTCTCTCTCTCTCTCTCTCTTGCTTCATTTGTCAATCACCTCTCGCATCCTTCCCATGTCTGCTCTCTGAGTCACATGATGTCAGGCACACGTTCAGTACATTTTACCTCACCTTCCCTTCCATTCCCTTCCATGTGGTCGCTGCTGGCCGCTCGCTGCCTCCCCTCTCTTCCCTTGCTCGCATTATATATGGCAGGCTTTCAATGTGCAAAATTTCAGAATGGTAATGAGATAGGGGTGCCGTCCCCCTTCTCTCATTACGATTCTCCAAAAACACGGCTTAAGTTCCACGCCAGCTCAGGTTGTCACTCTTGCATTTTTGCCACTGAGGTTTTGTTTTGAATTTTATGTATCTATTTTATTATGAATATTTGCATGTTTCTTCTATATTTAGATGTGTGTGTGTGTGTGTGTGTGTGTGTGTGTGTGTGTGTGTGTGTGTGTGTGTGTGTGTGTGTGTGTGTTGCTTTTTATGTATATACGTATGTACGTACTTCTAGATCTACATTTTTTTTGTGTTACGTTTCTTTTTTGCGGCAGTCTGTCTGTCTGTTTCTCACACACATCTTTTCTCTCTCTCTCTCTCTCTCTCTCTCTCTCTCTCTCTCTCTCTCTCTCTCTCTCTCTCTCTCTCTCTCTCTCTCTCTCTCTCTCTCTCTCTCTCTCTCTCTCTCTCTCTCTCTCTCTCTCTCTCTCTCTCTCTCTCTGCCATGGAAGGTACTGATCGTCTTTGATCTTCGTCAAGTTACGTACAGTGATATATTCAATCACCCTTTTCACATTTAGGTCATTACACATTCATGATGTTCTTGTGATCGAGCGTCTGCCTCTCATCTCGCGGTCTTTGTTTTCCTGTTTCAGCGCGATTGGCAAACCTAAGATAATTTCCCTGGAGGATACGGAGCCTATATTTTTTACTCCTTTCCATACCTTCTTCTTTCCCGGCAATTTCCGGTTTCCAAGGTATGTATCGTCCTGGATTTGACGAACTTTGTATTTTTTTTTTTTTTTGCGTGTTTTTTGAGTATTGCCTGGTTTTGCATTCCTGTTTGTCTTGAAATGAAATAGTATGTGTAATTATCTATCAAGTGTTTACATGTTACGGATAGGTTAAGACCATGCTGCATGAATTTTCCTTGATTCAAATAACAAAGAAATAACACTGCTTAGTTGT
>NC_059287.1:880000-892500 GCF_017591435.1 Portunus trituberculatus
AATCACGACATACACATGGATATATAGACATACAAGACGGACATAAACCCACAAAATAGAGAAACAGACAACGCGATTCCTAGTAATCCATACAGTCCTACACATCAGCTCACAAACCCTCCTGCACCTTTTTGGCTTCAGACTTCATACCTATTGCAAGAAATATGAGGCGAACAAACACCACACAAATAATTCTCTTTTTCGCCCGCTGAACCCAATCTTTCTCGTGGCAGCGTCCCGTGTGGTGTTTTATTACTGGCCGCCGTGATAGGCCAGAGTCGCACAAACATGTTGTTGGAGTTACCTCACTAAATTCTTGACGCTTCGGGAACAACAACCCAACACTCGCCACCGCCAGCCTTTATTGGAGCCCCGGAGGGAGGAGAGGCTGGGATGAAGCTAAAAATACGTAGGGAGAGGCGTCGGTAAGAGCAGCTGTGTAGGAATACATTTGACCTCACCTGACCTCACCTGACACGACGTAATTTGATCTTCTGCATTGCTAAGTGAGTTTTATTGTCATGGAGATCAGTATTCAAGCTTTTCACTGCCTCTTTTCTTAGATGGTCGTGAGAAAAAAATGTATAGAGATAGTAAAAGGAAAAGTAGAAATAAGGAATAAAAAGAAGGTGAAGGAACGGAGGCAGAAACAAGGATGAAGATGAAATAATAGTATGTGAGAAGCGGCGAGATGAGCGGCGATGTAGGAATACACCTGACATGACGTGAGCTACTGTCTTGCGAAATAAAAAAGAAAATCGAGAGAGAGAGAGAGAGAGAGAGAGAGAGAGAGAGAGAGAGAGAGAGAGAGAGAGAGAGAGAGAGAGATGGCATTCTTTCTCATCTGGATGTTCCTCCAGCACAGCTCAGGCAGGGCGTCTTAGCTGCGGCTCAGCATAATCAGGCATTACGGCCATCATCAGCACCTCCCTAACAGCCCGGCGCCTCCCTGGACGTCACTAATCTGTGGGAGCTTTGCCGGTGGTTTATTTTCCAAGATGATGAATTCAGTGCGCTGGTTTGCGGGCGTTTATTCTTGCCGCTGAGGACTATGTGAAAGAGTTTCCTTCCACTATAAAGGTGTATTTCATGGAGTTTGAAGTTTATGTGTGTCCTTGTTAGTGTTACTTGAAGTGCTTCCTTTTAGTGGTGCCTCGTAAAACGGAGGTGTGGCGAGCGGGCTTCACGGGTCAGGGCTGATCAGCGGAGGGCTTGAGATGTTCCCTCGCCAATGATCGAGGCAGGCGGGATTGTGTATAAAAAGTGAACGAGGGCTGAGC
This sequence comes from Portunus trituberculatus, assembly GCF_017591435.1. Classification (NCBI taxonomy): domain Eukaryota; kingdom Metazoa; phylum Arthropoda; class Malacostraca; order Decapoda; family Portunidae; genus Portunus; species Portunus trituberculatus. The sequence continues at coordinate 881,281 of NC_059287.1, forward strand.
CAGCAGCGCCTCCGCATTCTTATTCCAGAGGCACAGCGGCTGCCAAACTCAATCTTAGGACACCGTCTTGAATTTCCATTTTACATTGCTTATGGATCTCTAGGTCAGAATCGAATCTTTTAAAGGAGACTTGTATCTTGTTTCTCGGCCATATATTCGCTGCGTGGCCCGCCTCGCTCAGGGCGGAGACGTGGCCGGCCTGGAAACAGGGAGGTTTTATGGTGGTGAAGGCATAAACCTCCCGCCCTGCCCTTCTCTGGAACTGTGCGGCGCCTCATCTTCCCTCCCGACCTCCTCACCCAGCGAACTCTGCTCTTTTTTTAGTATTCAATATCTTGCCCTCCTGTGCCGCCTCTGCCTGCCATCAGTCTTCACACTGCCAAGCAATCAAGTGACGCCTTCATGCCGCTTCAGTACTCGATGAGTTATATGTTGCCTCATCTGCATTTATACTGCGGCCATTAATTATCGCGGCCACCATAAATCGCGTGGCGGTGCGTGTCTGGGAGGCTGGCGAGGTGTTCCCAGACAGACGCGGGCTGAGGCTTGTCCGCCGCCTCCAGGAGGTGGTGGAGGAAGCTCGCTGATTCTTTGTTTATTGCCTATTTCCTGGTGGAGGATCAGCTGTGAGTGTTCCCGGTGTGAGGCGCGGCTGTAAATGGTCTCTGTAAAAAGTTTCATATTCAGCGATTCCGAATTTGTGAGTCAGACACGCTTGATTCAAGTTTCAATGATCCATTTTAAGATTGAAGACCATGAACTAGACTTTAGTCATAGCTTGACGCTCTCCAGTGTGCGGCATATAGGCTGAAAACCCGTTTTATTTCTTCCTTTATTCCTTTGGTTTTCTTTTTATGCACTTGCTCTTATTCAGTTCTTACAAATAAGTAAAGAGTAAATGATAACTTTTGCTTAAGGAACTGTAAGTCATTCAATGTCACAAGTGATGTCTCTGAGTCACCGCACAACTCTCTGACAAAGATTGATCACTGTAATCCTTTTTTATGTATCTCAGTATTTCTAGTATATTAATTAAGATACTTGCAATACCTTTTCTGCCGCAATTTTCTTCCCATTTACACGCATACTAATTTATGCACTGATTTTGTCAGGCAATTATGTTTTTACCATTATTAGCCAAGCTTACCGAGAACATTTGTTAATTTAACATTTATATATTCTTGTTGCATCTTACATCATTTTCCGTCTTATCTGGTAATAGAAGGCATAATAGTCAGTACTTCTTAAATCTTTGTCATTTTACCACCTATATATCAAAGCCTGGATGGATCAACACCCTTTGCTGCCACGGGTAGTCGGTCTGTTCGAGCTGCGAAGAAAAAAAAAAAAAAACTCAAGAAAATGGATAAAAGTTTAATCACCCGTGGTTACTTCCAGCAGAGATTTTAACACGGCATCCCTGGATGGCCCCTGCTCATTAATTTCAGTGGCTCGGGATAAGAACCACGGGATGAAGGGATGGGAAATAGGATTCAGAACTTTACATATTTACGTCAGACCCTCAACTCTCCGCGTCCTGCGCCCCTCGAGAACTTAGATTTATCTTCGTGAGGCTGAAGTGTGTGCCGCGCCATAGCGTCTGTTTTTGTGGCTTTTTTGTACCCTCGTTCATCTCGTCTATCCTTAGAATGTTTTCCTGGTGTAGTACGTTTACCGGAATTGTTGTTGATGTTATTGTTTTTCTGTTACTTTGCCCTCTACCACTGGCCTCCTGAAGTATTGTTATCACCTTTGTGTGTGTGTGTGAGAGAGAGAGAGAGAGAGAGAGAGAGAGAGAGAGAGAGAGAGAGAGAGAGAGAGAGAGAGAGAGAGAGAGAGAGAGAGAGAGCTGAAACTACGTACATATTTTTTGTTATTTATTTATTTGTTTATTTTTTTTACGTAGGGAAGAGAGCCAGCCAAGGGCAAAAAAAGAAAGTTAGAAAAAGGCCCACTTGAGCGCTGGCTCTCCAAAGAGTTCAAAAAGTGCCAAAACCGTCAGCCAGAATTAGGGGAGCAAATGCCTCGATACCTCCCTCTTAAAAGAAGACAAGTTGTATGAATTCGGAAATACAGATGCAGGGAGGGAGTTCCAGAGTTTACCAGTGAAAGGGATGAATGATTGAGCGTGCTGGTTACCTCTTGCATTAGAGAGCTGGACAGAATAGGGATGAGAGGAAGAAGAAAGCCTTGTGCAGCGTGGCCGCAGGAGGAGGGGAGGCATGCAGTAAGCAAGATCAGTAGAACAGTTACCATGAAAATAGCGATAAAATATAGAAAGGGATGCAACATTTCGGCGGTGAGAAAGAGACTGAAGACAGTTAGTCAGAGGAGGGGAGTTGATGAGACGAAGAGCTTTCGATTCCACCCTATCAAGCAAAGCTGTGTGACTGGAACCCCCAAACATGCGAAGAGTACTCCATACAGGGACGGATAAGGCCCTTATACAGAGTAAGCAGTTGGAGGGCGAGAAAAACTGTCGGAGACGCCTCAGAACACCTAACTTCATAGAAGCTGTTTTAGCAAGAGATGAGATGTGAAGTTTCCAGTTAAGATTATGAGCAAAGGACAGACCGAGGATATTCATTGTGGAAGAGGGAGACAGTTGAGTGTCATTGAAGAAGAGGGATAGTTGTCTGGAAGGTTGTGTCGAGTTGATAGATGGAGGAATTGAGTTTTGAGGCATTGAAAACTACTAGATTTTCTCTGCCCCAATCGGAAATCTTAGAAAGATCGGAAGTCAGGCGTTCCGTGGCGTCCCCGCGTGATCTGTTGATTTCCTGAAGGGTTGGACGTCTCTGAAAGAACGTGGAAAGATGTAGGGTGGTATCATCAGCGTAGGAGTGGATAGGGCAAGAAGTTTGGTTAAGAAGGTCATTAATGAATAATAGAAAGAGAGTGGGTGACAGGACAGAACCCTGAGGAACACCACTATTAATAGGTTTAGGAGAAGAACAGTAGCCGTCTACCACAGCAGCAATAGAGCGGTCGGAAAGGAAACTTGAGATAAAGTTGCAGAGAGAAGGATAGAAGCCGTAGGAGGGCAGTTTTGAAATCAAAGCTTTATGCCAGACTCTATCAAAAGCTTTTGATATGTCTAACGCAACAGCAAAAGTTTCACCGAAATCTCTAAAAGAGGATGACCAAGACTCAGTAAGGAAAGCCAGAAGATCACCAGTAGAGCGACCTTGACGGAAGCCATACTGGCGATCAGACAGAAGATTGTGAAGTGACAGATGTTTGAGAATCTTCCTATTCAGGATAGATTAAAAAACTTTAGACAAGCAAGAGATTAAAGCTATAGGACGGTAGTTTGAGGGGTTAGAACGGTCACTCTTTTTAGGAACAGGCTGAATGTAGGCGAACTTCCAGCAGGAAGGAAAGGTAGAAGTCGATAGACAAAGTTGGAAGAGTTTGGCCAGGCAAGGTGCAAGCACAGAAGCACAGTTTTTGAGAACAATAGGAAGGACCCCATCAGGTCCATAAGCCTTCCGAGGGTTTAGGCCAGCAAGACAAAGGTGTGATAGTTATAATCTAGAACACGTAATTGTCCTTAAGCTCAAGTACACTCACGAGGATCGTTATGAAGGAGGTAATACAATTATGCTATTATCATTCTCAGTTAGTGCCGTATGTTTTTGTTACGGAATCCAGTATTCCGCCTTTTCCATTTGGTTAGAACTCCTAGTGATTTATTCCGCGTTTTTGTTTTTATGCGTTAACAGAATTTACAGCGTACACTTTGAACTTATAATGAATTTATTTTAGCCATCTTTCCGTTCATAGATGATTGTAATAATTCTCATAGTGTTTATTGTGATGGCTCTGATGAAAATGATTGGGATGTTTTTGTCTTATCTGCTTTTTTCATGTAGTAGTGTTTGTTGTTGAGTCGTTGTTGATGCTGCTGCTTCTGTTGTTTTTATTCTCTTCCTCTCCAAGTCTTGTTGTTGTGTTAAACATGTGTTGCTGTTGTTTTTGCCACGTGTTTAGTCAGTTGTCCTTGAGCTAGAATAAAACTTGTTATCTGTGAGTGTTCGAGGTCGCTGCTGCAAACCAAAACACGCTTATACACACAACTGTACCGCCACGACACAGCAGCGCCACTACACAGTCACGCCAGTGGTGCATTGGACAATACAATACCAAGAAATATAGCGACTATTGTAAAGTAAGGCGTTGATTGAAAAATTCGTGTACTACAAAATGACGTGAGGTTTAAGGAGGTATGCAATATTGGTTTAGGGAACAATTGTGCACTTTCTACCTTAACTGAAGAATATAATTGCTTTGTGTTGTGGTGTGGTGTGTGTTTGTGTGTGTGTGTGTGTGTGTGTGTGTGTGTGTGTGTGTGTGTGTGTGTGTGTGTGTAAGTGTATGTGATATGCGTGTAGAGATGCTTATGACAGGCAAACAGGCACACAATACCAAATCCTCTCAGACTTGCTTCTCCGCGGCAGCAGCAAAATTCGCAAGCGAATCCGTCGAAACAAAGAGGCAAGGAACGCCGCCTGCAGGAATAAAGCCAAATACGCTATATTGCTTCTGGCGCATTTCCAATTTCCTACTAACAGGTTGTGAGCGACGGCTGTAAAGTTTCCCCTCTGAGGCCGAGCCAAATATGGAGAGTTCAATCACGGAAACGCAGGTAACTCTTCTCCACTGTTACGCTCCCTGTTTTTATTTGTCCTTGTCACTTGCACTGCTCCGAGCTTGTTTTGATTCCTGAGGCCCCTGGGCTGGCAGGCGGAGAGAAGGAGGAGAAGTAAGAGGAAAAGGAGGAGGGAGCAGAGGAGCACGTCGAAGAGGAGGAAGAGGAGGAAGGAGGAGAAGAGGAGGAGGAGGCGTGTCTCACCCAAGTCACCGGCTTATTGAGGCTTACCTGGTCTCCCAAGGGGCTTTGGATAACCTAATAAGCGTTTGCTCACAGGCGCAGCTGTGGCTTAGCAGGAGCCCCTTAGAGTCCCTCAGCCACCTGCACCCCGCACTCCCGAGCTGGATCATCCGAGACTCCAGGTATTGCATAATGTTCGCCCCTACCTGAGCACACCTGCCTGACTTGCTCCTCGACCCCACACTAGGCCGCCGCCTCTGCTCTACGCTACTACTACTACTACTACTACTACTACTACTACTACTACTACTACTACTACTACTACTACTACTACTACTACTACTACTACTACTACTACTACAACAAACACCACTACTACAAATATTAATACTAATACTAATATACTCTCTCTCTCTCTCTCTCTCTCTCTCTCTCTCTCTCTCTCTCTCTCTCTCTCTCTCTCTCTCTCTCTCTCTCTCTCTCTCTCTCTCTCTCTCTCTCTCTCTCTCTCTCTCTCTCTCTCTCTCTCTCTCTCTCTCTCTCTCTCTCTCTCTCTCTCTCTCTCTCTCTCTCTCTCTCTCTCTCTCTCTCTCTCTCTCTCTCTCTCTCTCTCTCTCTATCCACACAGCCGCACCTCTCCCCGGTTCCCCGTGACCCAGTGAGTGCCTCGCTAATTATGCCTTCAGCCAATCCATTCTGGTCAGCCGTGCAGTTTTCTTTTTTAATTTTACTTCCGAATTTCTTTTCCCTCAGTTTGGATTCACATGGATGGAGTCAGTTCATTTGGTGCTCAGATTACGAGGGATTTGCCTTCCGACTCCCACCCCCAGCTGCCCTTCCTCTTCTCCTCTCTTGGCACCTTCCCGCCCACACTGGCTAGACACGCCCTTCCCCACTCACCTTCACTGACACAAAGACACTACTGTTTTTATTATTTCTGTCAGTGTTTTTTTTTATTGATCTCGTAACTAATTGTCATTCCTTTGTATAACTCTCATGTATTTAATCTTGTAAGCTTAAGTCTGACATTCCATTATTTTACTTCTTTGACGTGGATGTTTTTGTTCATGTATCTTCATTAATTGTGGTAATGGTTCCCTTTAACATTTCTCTGTAACTTGCTAGAAAAGTCGGCTATATTTTATTTCCTCACGTGTACTGTCGCTGGTTCTTATATATACATGTTACTTAGATAGTTGATTAAGGGATGCATATATTGGAGATGAAATTCCTGATAAAGTAACCGTATATTATATTTTCCGTCTATTTTTTTTATCATCACACACACACACACACACACACACACACACACACACACACACACACACACACACACACACACACACACACACACACACACACACACACACACACACACACACACACACACACACACACACACACACACACACACACACACACACACACACACCTGTGAAAGGTACACACCCCATTAGAGAGAAATCATTGTAAATCGACACCACAGCATCGGGCTCCGAATCTTCCCGATGTTTTGCGTCTATACAAATTCAGCTGCTCCTCAGCGTGTTTTATTTCTGGTTCCTCCTTATCTCTGACTCACAACGGTTTCCCAGTTTGAGAGGTAACTTCTCATAATCATAGCTGGAATAAAGTTATGTAATTACAGAGGCGTCAAAAATCAATGTTTTCTTGTTTATAATGTTTTATATCATCACCACGTTTATCAGTTCTCATGTAACATTCATCACCAGCACATTGTATAGAAAACGATATTTTTCTTTCATCTTAAGTAATTTTCACATCTTTGCATTTCGTCCATGGCATATTGCTACTTTACAGCCCACAACTTAATCATATAGTCTCCCGTACTTGTTCTTTATTCCCTAATGCATTTATGTGTTCTCTCAAATACCATCGTTGTTTTTACCACCAACTGACATATTATGCCTTTCCACCCTGAACTTGCCCTTGCAGTATCAAGTAATGGCTCAGTCCTTTTGCTGCAATGTATGTCTTCTCTCCTGGTACCACTTCCCTCTTATTTGGTGCTCTTTCCGTTACTATTCTCCACACAACTACTCGAATTAATCAAGTTTTGCCTTACCTTTTTCTTATCTCTTTGTGGCGGGACAGTTCAACCCCGGCGTCCCAATTTGAGGAGTCTGTACTGTCATAATGAGGTCCAGATTCACGCGATTACCATTGCTGAAGGTTGACTGGCCTTAATAACGTAGCGAAGCACGTTTTCTGACCACTTGCTTCTCATTTGTCAACCGAAAACTGCATATTGACTTCCGGGACCAAGTTAAGTCCCTGATGAATGTGTCAAGTTAAATGAGGGTTAATGCTCAAATCACATTACACACATCCACTCATGGTTTTATATGCGACATGTTGCTCTTTTCATGTTACATTTTGTTGTTTAATAACTTAACCCCTTCAATACTGGGAACGCATTTTAACCTTGAGTTTTGGATGTGATTAGACGGTTTTATATATAGTAGGAAAAGTCTATGAGGTCAGAAGATTAATAGCCACAGTCATCGCTCTTTTAATCCTCCCTTAAGTTTCTGAAGCTGTATAAAAAAAGCCAACTAGTAAGCAGAATAAATATGAAAACATGTCGTTTACTGAAGAGGTTAAATACGTGTTGGAGATCATGAGACAAGGTAGTGTTGGGAAGGTTTCATCTTCCAAAAGCGAATAGACTTTCTTTATGAATTGCTGGTGTAATGTTATGCTTTTCGCGCGGTTTGCATTCATTGGTTAATTTTCCCCTTAATTTGGTATTATTCCCTTAGTCCTTTGTATGGCCAATTAATAATTAGTGATATCACCCGCACGTAAATAAATGACATTAGGAGAACTGTTGCTATAAATTGCCGTGTTGGATTACAGACGTGTAAGCCTTTATGACACCGGTAAATAGACGGCATGGCCCCGCATTGTGGTGACGCCCGCACGCCAATAGCTACTCACATTTTATAACTAGCGATTGCCATTCAGTGTGGGAGGTAGAATAAAAAAAAAAAACAGGTCACGTGTGGTAATAATAATAATAATAATAATAATAATAATAATAATAATAATAATAATAATAATAATAATAATCATGCGGGACTAACTAACACGACCACAGTTCATGTTTTAATATCAAGGGTATTGTGTTTATTTAATCGTTATTCGTAATATTCAAATTACTGACAGTTAATGAAAAAAAAGACAGGAACTAGATTTATTTATATACGTTACTCTCATAAGTACATTTTAATGTCAGCTGACCCGGCAATGAACCAGAGTGGATATAGAGGTGATATATATATATATATATATATATATATATATATATATATATATATATATATATATATATATATATATATATATATATATATATATATATATATACACACACACACACACACACACACACACACACACACACACACACACACACACACACACACACACACACACACACACACACATATTTACATATATACATGCATTTCCTGATTTGTACTTAAAAATGAATAATAATGAGAAAATAAGGGAAACTACAAGAAATGTCAGTCTTATACTTGCAGTTCATGTCTGAAAATTACCTATCTGTTTCCACATTCTCTCCTAGAATAGATGTGCAGTTGAGGTAAACTACCAAAAATAATAAGAAAAGGTTTATCTGACAATGGATTGCTAATGAATAATTATTGCGCACACACAAGCATAGACTGCTTATGTAATGGAGAAAGACAAGTTATGGGATAATTTACTTGTCGTCTCTTTGCGTCTGTAAGGTGTTGCAAATTATTCTGTAGTGACGCGCATATCAACCTTGACTCACTGTAAAGACCTTGATTTCTGCCTGTCTGTCTAGGGAGCTTCTTGGCTGTTCGTCTGCCTGAATGGTTAGTGGATAATTGGATATTTAGGAGATATGGGGAAGGCAAAGTGTGATAACCAGAGAGTAATGCCTTGCCTCCTATACCGTCGAGCACACACAACCCAAGCACCTACGCCACCATCACCAAGACCGTGGTAAATCAAAGCCACGAGATAAAATACATAACACCAGTCAGTAATCACGGTAAGAGACACCCTTCAGTAGGAGCCCCGAGGAAAGGGTGCGTGAAGCTTTCCCATCCACTTCTCCTCCTTCTCCTCCGGTTAGCGTGCGAGTGAGTGTGGCATCTGTGAATGAAGGCAGTGAATGGTGGCCGCGATAAGGTTACGCTCTACCGGGAACTCCATGCCTCGTCTCAGCTGGGATCCTATCCTAAGCCTGCCTCCTCGAATGGCTCCGTTGATAAATGAAAATAAATGAACCGTTTGAGTCAAGTTCTTTTTCTTCCACTGGCGAGGAAAGATTCGTGGGGGAGATTATGTTTGGTCGAGGAGCTGTTTGTGTGTTCTATGCGTACCTCTTGTTTTTTTCTTATGAAGTCACTTGTTGAGGACTTGAACGGATGTGTTAAGTGGACATCATGCAGCCTTCTTTTATTGCATAGGGTAACTCAGAGAGAGAGAGAGAGAGAGAGAGAGAGAGAGAGAGAGAGAGAGAGAGAGAGAGAGAGAGAGAGAGAGAGAGAGATGGGAGGAGGGTAGTGAGATGCAAGCTCAATAACTTTAATAACATTGCAAAGACTGGCAGTTTCCATCTTCGTCTTCCTTCCTGCAGAGATCAATAAGCAGACAGTAAACAGCCAGCCGTAGAATGTCATTGGATGAGTAACTTAAGCAAACAAAACATAAAAAAAGTATTGCAATATCTTCGCCGTGCCTTGCTTTGGGTTGCTGTGTGTACAAGTCCCTCTAAGTTCCTCTTGTGTGCAGTAAAAGCGTGCAGGCCAGCCAGATCCACTTCCTCCTTACATTAGTGGGACTCGAGGGAAAATTGCTATGTCTCAGACCACGTGGTGCTCTTCTTCGGCAACAGATGGCGTGAGCGTGTGCTTGGCTGTCTCCTCGGCGGCTGGGGAGTGTTGACACAGTCTGGAATTGTTGCTGGGCGACCGTGGGAGAAGGAAGAACGAGCGCCTCCTCTAGACGTTACGGCTGGGAGGGAGTGAGGGACATGACCACACCTGAGAGGGATGGTGGGGAGCGGGGAGCAGTGAGGCTCCTTTGTCTCAGTAACCTGGTCATCTTTGGTTACCTCTACTTGATTTAAACATGAAATTATGCTCTCGATATTAAACCAACTTGTCAAATAATTCTATTGACTCCTATGGGCCAGATATTTGCAGTTTTTTTTTTTTTTTTTCATATGCTGGGAAATTCATCACTAAAATGGACACTGCCTTGCTCCTCGTAAGCCACAGGCAGACACACCGCCTCTTTCTTTCTCTGCAGGCTGCGATCATATACAGTACTGCACGGCACACTTTACATTTTTACTAATATAGGCCACCTTTCCAGCAGGTCACAGCCATCCATCCCTTCCTTGCAGGTCAAAGCTAATTTCCTTTGCTGCAGGTCATCGCTATCTTATCTCTCCTTGCAGTTCACAGCTACCATACCGTCTCCCTGCAGGCCATAGTCACCAACCACTTTCTTTGCAGACCATAGTCATCCCCTGATCTCCCGGCAGGTCACAACTACTCCTACCACATTCCCTCCAGGTCACAGTCACCCTCAAGTCACTGCAGGTCACAACTCTCTCCTCCACACTCTCTACAGGCCACCGCCACGCTCCCAGCAGACCGGCGGCACATCCTGCTCAGGTGCCCCTTTCTCTCCAGTGCGTGCCTGCGTTCATCTGGGATCCTGAGCCGCCATAAGCATTAGCTTCATGAGCATTATTAATTCCCACCTGCTAACCTGACGTTTAATTAAAATCAGAGGCCCGCGCGCGTCGCTTTAATATACCTGGCTGGCGGAAGGTTTACCTGAGGCGTTAATCACCTTCAGGTACGGGGTTCATCCCACCGGGTCCTCTGCCACTGGGGGTGTTATGAGGCGGGTCCGCGAGAAAGCCCGTGCCTTGAGATGGATGGTGATTGATTGTGACGCTTTTATAGTCGGCTAACCCTCCTCCACTGCCACTTCCACCTCCACCTCCACCATCACAATGCATTAAAGCTATAGTGAAAATGTTTATTTTGTCCGTGGATGTACTTTGTAGGTGGAGTTTGTTGTTGTCGTTGTTGTTGTTGTTGTTGTTGTTGTTGTTATTGTTGTTGTTGTTTTCTTGTGGTTGATTATCTTTTTCTTTGTCATTTCCTTTTCTTCTACGTTCGTTTCCTTGGCACCAAAAGTGTTCAATTGTAATGCGATAAATTTTCTTCAGCGTACGAGCGACACACACACACACACACACACACACACACACACACACACACACACACACACACACACACACACACACACACACACACACACACACACACACACACACAGCATGA
>NC_059287.1:897500-940000 GCF_017591435.1 Portunus trituberculatus
TGGGTAATATGAAGACAGGAGCCAAGGCAGGCAGGTGCATCAAGAGTGTGTCCTGTGGCGGGGTGATGGAGTGAAACACAGGATGCAGTCAGCCTGACGGCAGGTGGCAGCGGCGAGACGACTGTGTGGTGCTGAGAAAGGCCTGTAGGGAGGCCCGCGCCCTGTTACCTGCCACCGTTGTGCTGTCTGCCCCTCGTGCCTCTTCTCGACGACAGCCAAGGAGCTCCCGGTGCTGCCGACGTTCCTTCCAGAGCGTCAGTCAACTGACAAGACGCGCCGTAATAAACTGAAGCCTCTCTCAAGGCGGGTCTTGTGTGGAGAGAAAATAGCTTGCAGGCGGACAAGCAACTCTGAGAATTAACGCCATAAGCCAAGACAGAGGCCAGATGCAAATGTGGCGATGGGGACGAGAGATGCTGCTGCCTGAGTACCCAAGAAGGAGGAGGAGGAGGAGGAAGGAGAGGAAGAGGGATGAAGCCAAGAACAAGTACAAGACGGTACGAAGTAGTTGAGCAAGTGAACACAAAGGCGACGAAAAGGAATATCGTCATCAGAAGAACAAGAAAGAATGAAGGAAGATGAAGAAGAGAAGTAGAAGGACCAGGAAGAGGAGGAGGACAAAGTAGGGAGGAAATGCCGTGAGGAGAAGAAGAAGAGGAAAGGGAAATAGAGAAAGTGCAAGAGAAGTTGGAAGATAATGAGAAAGAAGAGGGGGAGAAAGCCAGAGAGAATTAACAAGAGAATTAACAGAAGCAGGACGAGGAAGAAGAGGAAGATGAAAAATAGAGTAAGGGAAGGAAGAGAGAATTGGAAGAGAATGAACAGGAAGATAACGAGAAAGAACAGGAAGAAGAAAAAAAAACTCCGATAAAGGAAAGGGAGGAGAAAGAAGAGGACGAAGAAGAGGAAGAGGAGGTTGAAGAAGGGGAAGAAGGAAGGGTTTTGGAGGTGGATGTCGCTAAGGGAACCGAGAGAACTCCAGTTAATATAGAGAGGCTTTGTGTTGCCAAGGGGAAGGCGTCCTAACCCTGCACTTCAAGACCCGCCCCCTCGCCTGCCCACGCCACCCACGCCACCCACGCCCCTTTAATCTTAATACGACCCTCCCATTGAATCGCATCGTGGAAATGACTAGCGGTTCTCCTTCGCGTCTCGCCGCAGTGAGGGACGCGCTTATCATTTGGTTATGTCGACACTTTGTCTTTTTTTTTTTTTCTTTTCTTTGTTGTTCATTTGTCTACTTGTTTCCTTATCATGCAGTTAATTTGTCGGTTACATCTCGTCTTCATATATTTCATCTTTTAATTATGTTCATATAGTTATATGCATTATGTATTGTATTTTGTTATTCTTTTATCATTTCCACTTAGCTCCCATTTATATATTCTCTCTCTCTCTCTCTCTCTCTCTCTCTCTCTCTCTCTCTCTCTCTCTCTCTCTCTCTCTCTCTCTCTCTCTCTCTCTCTCTCTCTCTCTCTCTCTCTCTCTCTCTCTATCTATCTATCTATCTATCTATCTATCTATCTATCTATCTATCTATCTATCTATCTATCTATCTATCTATCTATCTATCTATCTATCTATCTATCTATCTATCTATCTATCTATCTATCTATCTATCTATCTATATATATATATATATATATATATATATATATATATATATATATATATATATATATATATATATATATATATATATATATATATATTCAGCCATTCATTCATTAGATAAAATTATACCATGTGGAGATGGTGCCGGTACAGAAGCTTCCTGAGCACTGTCCTGGCCAACACTGAGAACTGCTCATCTGAATGTTCTGTCTAGGAGGAGCGGATGTCACCAATACTTTCACCACGCAGCAAGACGAATCGTGTACATTAAGAAACAAACCTACGCAAAATTCGAGAGAGGTATTGAAAGAGTCACTCTGGCGGTGGAGGGCCTTGCCAGGAACAGTTGGCTTTCATAACAGGAGTCAAGCTGGATACCAATAAGTTATTGTCGTTTATAATAACCTATCATTACAACCTTCGAGACCACTCTTGTCCAGTGGAGGGGAACGAACAGAGTACATATCCTAGTTATACATGGGATGGAGGATGACGATACAAATAATTGATTGGGAAGAAAAAAAAAAAAACCAGACCACTAGTAAGTTAAAATGGCGTCTTTTTTCATCTACATTTGCGTGGTCGGCATGGTGTTCGTGGTGTCCCCGTGGCCCCTTTAATGTGTGGAGCGTCAGGAGGGCAGCAGCACACAGGAGGGCCATTGGATCCCCGCGCGCCTCAAATACTTGACACCTTCAGGCCACACATAGCATAGCGGCCATCGTCTCCAGGCAACCACTTCTGTCTGTTTTGTTCTCCTCCTCCTCCTCCTTTATTCTCGTCCACCGCTCTGTTCCTCCTTTGTCATTCCCACTCACTATCCATTACTTTCCCTTACATCCTCCTCGCCCCGGTCCGCATTCTTCAATCCTTACCTCGCAGCCCTACAGCACCTGTGCCCAGGCGTCCTTCCCTCTTTATCCATTTATGTCAGTCATCTACTCCCTCTCTCACTTTCCCTTGCCTTATCAGGCAGGTTTTATATATATTTTTTTTATAATCGTATTTGTGTTTCCATCTTCGGTATATTTGTTCTAAATGAAAAAAAAAAGAGTTTAACTGTGGCGCCATAAGGCCAAATTGTTGCTGCGCGAAACTCATTCAGTCAGTCAGTGAAACAGTCAGTATGTCAGTGAGTCTACTTTGCGGTTTCCATCACCGGTGTACATGTTTGCGCATTTGTTCTGAGTCACCGGCATTTAGCACTCAGCATACTCAACACTCGGTCTTCTTTCCCCTGCCGTCCCTTGCCGTCCCTCATGTCATGCAGTCGTTCCTCTCCCTGCCTCGCCTGCCATCCCCAGAGACGCTGTGTTCAGTACTGTTTTTTGTTTTTTACATTTTCTGACAAAGCTCACACTGCAAACATTTTGTACTGCGTAATCTAATTATTCCATTGGTGGATTTGTTTAATTTTTGTATGGTTTATTCTTCTAAGACTCGAAATGAGAAAAATGTAAAAATACCTATCTGAATATTCATCATATTGAATGCTATACACATCATTATGTAGACCAACAGATTCTTCAGTCTCATTGTAACACTTCCCTCCACATCTCATCTTTTAGTTTCACCATACTGATTATAATAGACCTTCTATTTTGCCTGAAAACACTTTCTGGGTACCTCATTTTAACATTTCCCGCCACAAAACAAAAATTCCGTGGCTGTAAAATATTGGCGCTATATCGGCGAGCATTTTCAGGAAAAGCACCACCATGAGGAGCGTCGATACATCTGGCGTGTCTAGGGCATCGGCCGCGCTCACTGGGGCGGCGTCTCCTTTCTGGGGAGGAGGAGGAGGAGGAGGAGGAGGAGGAGGAGGAGGAGGAGGAGGAGGAGGAGGGTAGGAGGAGGAGGAGGAGGAGGAGGAGGAGGAGGAGGAGGAGGAGGAGGAGGAGGAGGAGGAGGAAGAAGAAAGGAGGCCATTCGCTTTCTCTGTGTGATAACGAAGCCTCCCAGACTCGTTATATCAGCCGGCCAGGATCGCTGTATCGCCCCACCATCAGTCTTGTGTCCGCGGCCTCCCCTGAGACGCTGCCGGTCCTCTACAACACCTGATATTTCTCCTTACTATCAGAATTCCTCTGCCTCCGAGTCACGCTTCACAAACCATTAGGGAACGAAGCTATGTTAATAATTATTTGGAAAGCAGTAGTCAGTTGAGGGTAATTAAAATTGTACTTATCATCCTGAACTGAAAAACGAACATAAAATACGAGCATAAAACATCACAAACACTCATTTCCTGGCGTATCTTTACCTTGCCAATGTTTCTGCCCGGAATATAAATCCTGCTCGTTTATTATCTAAGTCGAAACCAATTGCAACGTCGACTGTCGGAGATTATATGGACAGAAAATATTTAATCTGCTAATTCAGGGCCTTGGTAACTTAGTTATCACCACTAGCCAGCCCCATTGGCCCGCACACCACACAAGTAAGCTTTGGGAGGCGGAGGCGGGTGGTAAACTCTAATTAACTTGATGTACATAAGTGTGTTCAGGAATATATTACAACATCCTTAATTTTAATATCGCGTGCCTCCATAATCTTAAGGAGCGGAGAGCAACACCACAATTCCCTTTTAAAAATGCAAAGAGTTTACTTGACAGCAAATTATTTAAGCAAAGTTTCTCTCTGGCCAAATAAAGGTTGGTAATGGTGTTGGTTCCGGGGCGTGCTCAGACCAGGGTGGGGAGCATTACAGGGGCTTTTCTCCTTAAAACTGGCGAAGGGAGAAGGAAGGGAGGGCAGGGCTAAGACTAGGGAAGGAGAGAGAGGGGGAGGGTGGGGAGGCGAGAAAGGAAGCGCCAAGGAGGAGGGTTGAAAGAGTCCGGATGAAAAGTAGAGAAAGCGTGGGAAGAGATGTGTGTCGGAGGAGGGAACAGAAAGACTGGAGGAAAGAGGAAGACGAAACGAATGTAGAAAAAAATAAAATAAGAAAAATATAGAAGAAAAACTTTCGGGAAAAAACTGAAACAGGAAGACGAAGAAACAAAGTTGATGCAAGATAATGTAATGAGTGTTCTTACTTAGGAGATGAAGGAAACGAGAGAGAGAGAGAGAGAGAGAGAGAGAGAGAGAGAGAGAGAGAGAGAGAGAGAGAGAGAGACAGAGAGACAGAGAGATGACCATAAAATTCTGAAACTGAGAAAAAAAATATATATAAAAAAACAGTGAGAGAATCGTCATTAATATCAAGGAATCGATAAAAACTAACTAACTGGACGAGGGAGGGAAAATTAAAGAAGAGGGACACGGGCAGGTTACTTAGGCCTCGGGAGCGCGTCGGGTATAATAAAAGCAACTGAGGCGGAGAGGTTGTGCACTAGAAACGACGTGATTATGTGGGAAAGTGGCCACTGGGATATAAACCTTAATGTTCGTGGTCCATTAACACTTTATTCCCGCTATGAAGCCGTACAAAGGTCGTACATTCTAATAAGGAGCCTTTATGCCCTAAACTTCAACTACGTACCGCCAAAAGTCATCTTTAATGGCGGAAGACTGAAGATAAAGGAGCGCCGTGCACGAACCGGTGCTTAGTGACAGCTGGGCAGGTAGAGAGGCAGGGTTAGTGGAAAGCTGGGTAGGTGAGGAGAAGCAAGGGTTACTGCACAGGTAAACAAGGGTAGATGCTACGTGTTGGTAATGTATAGGTAAGTAGTAAAAGGTAGGTGTTACTGTTGTACAGGGAAAAAGGGGTAGAGGTTAGTAATTTATAGATTTTCTATTTCTATTTTTTTTTTTTTTTTATAAGATGATTGGTTTAGAGAAGCGTAGACTAAAGATGGATCTAGCTGAGGTATTTAAGTGGCAAATGGAATACCATGAGTGATGTAAACAAGATACTTTTACGTTATATGTCATGATAAGACCAGAAGAAGACGCTTTAAGTTTGGTTAAGTTAGTTACTATAAATAAAGAAATTGGCTCTCAAACAGAATGGTAGATAGCTACAATAGACTCAAATGTTAAAGTCAAAACAGTAGGGAACTTTTAAGGGAAACTTAATTTATTCTTGTGTGTGACGTGATTGCTGTACCTAGGCATGCATATTTCGTAGAGGATGCTACTTAATTCATATTAGGCGATTATGAAAGCATAATGGTAATTTATGTTTCTGTTTTGAAGTGTATATGTATTTATAAGCTCACAGGTTTTGTTATTAGTTAGTCTGTTTCATATTTGTATCGCATTCGTTGCCTGAAGTTTAATACACACACAAATTAGACTTATGAATGTGGTGTATTTCCTTATTGATCTGAAATGGGGAGATAAGCAACATACATACATATTTACTTTCAGGTAATAATGTGAGGTACCAGGTAAACTGCTTATTACTTATCTAGCTCACGCTTTATAGGTCAGGAGGAAAAGAGTGTAGCACAGAGGTAGACTGAGATGAATTACAACTACTGTTTTTTTTTGCAGCATTTCCAAAGTGTCTACGTACGTGAACAAAAATATGGAGTGCTTCTCTTTAAAGTTGGCATGGTTAGTTAGCAGTCCCTTTGCCTCAGCTGTGCTCCGCTTGGCAGGCTGGAAGCAGTACAGGAATGGCTCGGTGGACGCCGTTGCCTCTGTTATGGCGTGTAAAGGTGCAGGGTTCGTGACCAGCGGGGCCCGAGACTACTGGGGGAGAACATGATCAAGCCGGAGCTGTTGACTTCAGGTGTCTCTGGGAAAGTTGTTGTAATACTCTTATAACATCGTCCGAGTTGGAGACTTTACCAAAAAGGTCAGAAATTTGCTCCTACCCGCCATAGCGACTTTCTGGGGACCCCGCTAGAAGGGCTTCCCGCCGCCCTCCAAACCCCATTACGAAAACTTTCCGCCACGGTCTTTATTATCATTTATTTTCCCTTTCCCTTGTAGAACCCTCGGCCACACCATCCCGCCCAGCCTTACCCCGCCCAGCCTTACCCCGCCCAGCCCAGCCCCGTCCCGCCCCGCCCCACCCCGCGCCGTTCTGCCCTATCCCATCCCATCCCACCCTGCTTCCTGTACTCCCCCGCCTATGAGTCGAACCCTAGGTCATCCAACCCTTGCTCTCTCACTCCCCCCTCTCCTCTTACCCGATTACTCTCCCATCTATGTCGAACATCCACCAGCCTCTCTCTAATACTTCTCACCTCATCCTCCATCCCTTATTCCACATCCCCACCAGCATCTCGCTCTTCCCTACCTACCTATTAACTTCCTACTAGTTGGTCAATCTTTACCTGTTCCCATCACCTATTTGATAATCATTGTGTACATATTAAATGAGTTTTTCTCATAATTATCCACTACTTACTTATTAATTGTTTCATTAATAGTCTATAAATTACCCCAATATTATTCTGTTTTATTTTATCGATATTATGTAAGAAGGGCGCTGGCCAAGGACATTAAGAAGAAAAAAAAAACAAACATTGTAATGCCTTTCCTTGAAGGTGAGACACTAATGAATTATAAAAGAAAGATCGGGATAAATAACTTGGGGCGTCTCTTGAAAAAAAGGAAAAATGGTCATATGAAGGGAGAATATAGGAGAAGGTAGGAAATATTCAAAGTTTACCTGAAACACACATCTCGAGTTAAAAAAAATATACAGTATTGCATAGAAGGATTATATCGAGAGTCCCGCCCTCATAGTTATTTGTACGATAGAGGCTTTGCTGCGGTGACTGCGGCTGCTCTAAGGCACGACTTGTCCCTGTGGTGCAGCTGGCGAGACCTCGAGGCGTGTCAGGCAGGACAGTTCCTTAACGCGGGAAACTATTGTGATCTTTGACATTGATATCTGTAAATGAAGAGCGTCCCAGAAAGTGACAATTGTAGCATTAATACAATGTAATAGTGATTCTAGTGCTGACAGTAATAAAAATTATAACAATGTTGCTTCTATCAATGATGATAATGGTAATATTGATAACTGTAGTAGTAGTAGTAGTAGTAGTAGTAGTAGTAGTAGTAGTAGTTGTATTATTATTATTATTATTATTATTATTATTATTATTATTAGTAGTAGTAGTAGTAGTAGTAGTAGTAGTAGTAGTAGTAGTAGTAGTAGTAGTAGTAGTAGTAGTAGTAGTAGTAGTAGTAGCAGTAGATAATGATGGTGATAGTGTAAAAAATGGGAACAGATAAAGATAATTATGGCTTCAACTAATTATATGCTTGTAATTTATGCATTATGCCAGAGAGAGAGAGAGAGAGAGAGAGAGAGAGAGAGAGAGAGAGAGAGAGAGAGAGAGAGAGAGAGAGATTGCGCTAACATCCTCATGGCCTGACATAAATCCTTCCCGCGAGCTGAGTTGCTGCTGTCAATATTCTGTTGAGACAACTTCGTCTTTTCATTGAGTTAAGTCAGTGTGCGTGAATTCTCTCGGTGGCAGACCCGCTGACAGATCTGCTTTTGCCTGACGTAGTGACGGAAGAAGGGCCGATAGCTCCAAACTCTACGTGAATCTGTTTCTACCTTTTCGTGACAAACTATTGTATAATCATTTCACGTTTGTATGTACTAATGCACAACACTAGAAACCCTGTATGGAATCTTTATAAGCTACTCCGAAAAGAAAAAAAGACATAAAAGAAACACATTTTTGCAGTTTCGAGCTATTATTTTGTATGTAAGCGGCTGGGGAGTAAGAAAAGATGTCTCAGGTTGCTTAGTGATTAGCCCCTTCAGTACAGGGACGCTTTTTTACCATGAGATTTGAATACAATTAGACAATTTTATTCACATTATGAACTGTTTATGGAGGTCAGAAGATTAATGGTCCAGAGTCTTCACTATTTTAAAGTCTCTGAAGTTGTATAAAATCGCCAAATATAGTAAGCAGAATGAATATGAAAACGCGTCATGGTACTGAAGGTGTTAAAGTAAGGCATGACAAAAAACAATGAAAATAATAAGAACTTTAGGGAAACTGCAAGAAGTGAGTACATATTGCAGTGTCAGTTTAAAATATACATACCTTACAAAAAAATAATAAAAGGGTGAAAAAGAGAGGCGATGCGACCAGAGAAGAAGCGAAGAAGGCGGCACACTCGCTATAAAAGGTTGCGGTGTTCTCAGTGCGGCGTCTGGGCCAGTAATAATGGAACAAAGGTGCACTTAACGCCCCTAACACCAGCGCCGCGATTTCAGCTGAATTTTGTATGAGTGGCTCAGGGAGGAGACGAGGAGGTGAGACTGACGGCGACGAGTTTTTAGTGTATTTGTTGATTTACCCATTTGTTTCTATCAGTGTGTGTGTGTGTGTGTGTGTGTGTGTGTGTGTGTGTGTGTGTGTGTGTGTGTGTGTGTGTGTGTGTGTGTGTGTGTGTTTTCTCTCTCTCTCTCTCTCTCTCTCTCTCTCTCTCTCTCTCTCTCTCTCTCTCTCTCTCTCTCTCTCTCTCTCTCTCTCTCTCTCTCTCTCTCTCTCTCTCTCTCTCTCTCTCTCTCTGTCTCTCTCTCTCTGTGTGTGTGTGTGTGTGTGTGTGTGTGTGTGTGTGTGTGTGTGTGTGTGTGTGTGTGTGTGTGTGTGTCTTTCTGTTTGTCACAGTTTTTCCTCAATAGATCTTACATTGTGTGTTCTTTATTTTCTTCTATTTTATCAGTGTTTAAATTTCTATCAAGTAAATAAAACGAAACACCTCTTATGTCAATCCACCCTGACTACCCACCACCACCACTACCACCACCACCACCACCACCACCACCACCACCACCACCACCACCACCACCACCACCAGAACCCTTGACCAACCACCAACTGCAGCAGTGGCTTGGCCTTAAGAGGATTGAAAATGTTGGTGAGTGGTGGTGACGAGACAGAGAGAGAGAGAGAGAGAGAGAGAGAGAGAGAGAGAGAGAGAGAGAGAGAGAGAGAGAGAGAGAGAGGCTGCTGGAGATGGGCGACGTTCTGGCGGCGTCAAACCAGACCGAGCTCTCAACCAAAAAAAAAAAAACACATTATCAGAAAAGCTTATATTAAATGGAGGCAGATATTGATGACTTCCATTAGTTTATGAGAGATGCGCCCCAAGTCCACCCACCAATCTGAGATGAACACAAATTGCGGGAAGTAGATCAGACGAGATAGTTCGGCGGACCATTTCATCACGCTGCCTCTGGGCCGTAGGAGGGAAGGGCCTGGCTGAGGACATGGTGGGGGCGGGAGAGGAGCTAATCCATCAGGCAGTGCAGGTGAGAAGAAGCGGTAAGGCAAGACAGGGAAAAGCAGGGTGAAGTGAGGCTAGGCAAGGCAAAGCAAGGCAAGGCAAGGCAAGGCAAGGCAAGGCGAGGCAAGAACAAGACAGGATAAGACAAGGCAAGGCAAGGCAAGGCAAGGTAAGGCAAGGATAGGACAGAACAAGGCAAGACAAGGAAAGGCAAGGCAAGGCAAGGAAAGGCAAGGCAGGGCAAGGCAAGGCAAGGCAAAATAAGGACAAGAATAGGAGAGAATGAAGACAAAACAAGAGAAAGGAAGACTTGACAAGGAGAACAAGGCAAGGCAAGGAAAGGAAGGTGAAGTGAGGCGAGGCAAGGCAAGGACAGGACAAGGAGAATCAAGGGAAGGCAAGAGAGAGGAAGCCGTGGCATGGAGGGACAAGACAAGGCAAGATACGGCAAAGCAAGGAAAGGCAAGGAATCAGGTCTTAGATGAGACGATTTGCCTAAAAGCTGCTGGACTTGTATCTAAACCGGAAATAGAAAATGGATCTTCATAGAACATGCCAGTTTTTCCCGCTTATTGTTCCATCACTTAGAACACAATTTATCTGAGAGGTGTTTGCCCAGGATTCGTAGGTAACACTCTCAGAAATTACTGCGTTGCTTCTATTATTTACACAACGTCACAGAAAGCAGCTTCATAATTTCTGGGAAGGAAAGAATGGCGGGTGTACAGTAGCAACAAGAACAACACTCAACCCATTACTAACGCAACGCACAGTTTAGTAGACTGGTGTGTCTGTACTGAATGTTAAGAAATACCTTGTCGCCTGTTTAGTTTGCAGCACATTCGTTACATTATTTACACGGTGTCTGTCCAGCGCCTTCCTGCGTGCTGTGATACTCGAGGCTGTGTCGTGCCTGTTGCAGCTGCTCTGGTGACATGGTGGTGGTGGTGGTGGTGGTGGTGGGAGCAGCTGTTGTTGTGTTGGTGCTCGTCAAGAATTCTTCTCTCAGTGGATTTACTGCGATATTTAATTTAATAAACTAACAATTTATTTTCTGGATGGAGGTAATACTGTTGCGTACATTTTTATTTTAACTTTGAACTCCCCGTACACTCTACTCACTGTCCTGACGCAATTTTTAATCCCTTGTGGACTCCATAGTGTTTACGTGTTGCTCTCGTTTGCACTACATAACTCCTTTTAAACTGCATGTGGTGTCAATCACAAGCATTTCCACACCACCCTTACACAATGCACACCTTTCCTATATTAATTTCTCAAAAGCGTAAGGTATTGGTGTAAAGAATTTTCATGTTAATATCTATTGCATTTATCTCCCAGTAAACCGGCAGTCTTCACACAATCTAGCCGTTTCCCTGCAGCAAGGATTAATCGGGTGGTGGGGGAAGAGGCTCTGAAGTTATGGCCAGGGGGCAGGAGGAGGAGGAAGCGATGGAGGAGGAGGAGGAGGCTGAAGAGGAAGAGGAAGAAGCAGAAGCAGAGCTGGAATTACCTTAAAATATTTAGTGCTCTGTAGTGTGTTGCTGACAAAGGAAACAAACAGGTGGCCGCGTCTCCAGGAGGGAACACTGATCCTCATAGGTAAAAAAAAGAATATGCCGCTGCCTTCCACGAAGTTGAGGCAGTGCGGCGCTACATCCATTAGTGTGCCGCGATACACAACACACTGTCAAAAGAAGCACAAGAAGAAATATTAGAATTCGCATTTTTTCCTTACATAGTAAAAACCAGGCAGCTTTAAGTTTGATGAGAAAGTTGTAATGGCGGGTTCAGCTTTAATGTCCGTGTGAACCCATTACGGCGCCCAAAGATTACAGCTTATTGTCGAAGGCCGGGGGGGGGGGAAATATAAAAACTCAGCTTTTTCTTAGTGAGTAAGCCGTAGCGCTAAAACACCTGGGATTGCTTCTTTGTAAGACAAATAACTACGCACATACCTCACTATTTATGAATGAGAAAAAAAAGCCTTTTGAAAACAACGATTTTTCAAGAAGATTAATGTGAAGGAAAGAAAAAAAGAATAGATCCTCTGATTTTCTTTGTTTTCCTCGGTGTCAAGTGAATATTCCCGACAATAACATCTCGCTCTAAAAAAAAAATAATACAAAAACTTTCTCTTTACTTCGAAGAATCTTAGCACGCCTCTGACGGATCGCAAATATATGAAAATTCTTTCTGTCTGCCAGAAAGAGAGAAGGCAGATAGGTGATGGGAGAGGGAGGGAGGGAGAGGCAAAAGGAAAAGTGTAAGTGAAGAGGTGAGATGGGGAAAGGAAAAGGTAAGGGAGGAAGGGAAGTGAGGCCAGGAGAGAGAGGGAAAGAGTGGTAGGCAGGCAGTACGTGGTGGTGTGAGAGTAGAGGAGGAGAGGGAGAAGGGGAGGCATCTGTGTGAAATAAATTCATTAGGCGGAGGCAGGACGGAAGCCTTATTTACATACATCACTGCGGGCACCGAATCGGCTTCCTGAGGTTTCATCCTCCCAACTTTAGAAGCTCGAAGCCCGGGAGCTCCAGTCGAGGAAGCCTTGGAGCTTATTACTGATTCCAACCCTGAATCTTGCCCCGGGGGAGTAATACCTACCCACCCCGAGGCAGCTTGTATGAAGCCTCGGCCCCTTAGGCGGTACAGAGGTGTGAGTGTGTGAATTTGGTGCCGGAGTTGTCTTGGAAATACTTCACGATGACTTTAGATGAGTTGATAGTGAGGTGAGAATGAGCTGAGGGTGAGTGAGAGTGCATGATAATGGCTGATGGCAGAATGAAGGTAGGGTGATCAAGGGAGGGCATCAGAATAGGATATAATAGGGTGAGGAGAATGACAAGAGGTGATGTAAAGGTGAGAATAAGTCATATTAAGGTGAAGGGAAGCGATTGAGGGGAGAGAGAACAGGTGATAGCAGGACAGAAGGGCAGAATGAGTGTAAAATGACAGTATCAGGTTGGAGGTGATTGTGAGGTGAAGGAAGGTTTGTGAAGACAGTGACAAGGTGATGGTGCATAGACTAATGGATAAAACATCGAGAGTATGTGATATATTAGTGATATCGAAACAATATGTGGAGAGACAATGATAATTAGACAGAGGAAAGTTTCAACATACGAGGACATGGTGAAGTGGATAAGCGAGAAGACAATACAACAGGATGAAATAAGACACACTCGGATAAAGCAGTAAATAAGATATCAGCAATTTGAATGAAAACGCGGGAATCAACATTACCAGTTTATGTATCAGTAGCGTGCCATTTTGGCGGAAATGATGAGGTAATTAAAATGGAAATTGTTATGTGTAGGTAGGAAAAAGTAATAAAAAAATGACCAAAAAAATATAACACTATTTCTTTTTGCACGAAATTTAAAGACTTCGGCTGTTCATATAATAATTTATGTGATAATGTGTGACAGATGACTATATGGCCGTGCCTTTATGACGGTGTGTGTGTGTGTGTGTGTGTGTGTGTGTGTGTGTGTGTGTGTGTGTGTGTGTGTGTGTGTGTGTGTGTGTGTGTGTGAGTGTCTATCAGTATGTGTGTGTGTATGCGTGCGTCTCTGTGTCAGTGTGTGTGTGTGTGTGTGTGTGTGTGTGTGTGTGTGTGTGTGTGTGTGTGTGTGTGTGTGTGTGTGTGTGTGTGTGTGTGTGTGTGTGTGTGGTGTGTGTGTGTGTGTGTGTGTGTGTGTGTGTGTGTGTGTGTGTGTGTGTGTGTGTGTGTGTGTGTGTGTGTGTGTGTGTGTGTGTGTGTGTATGTGTATAGCCTTTCTGTGTACTGAGAAAATCCCTACATCTTTTTTTTGAAACGCACTACAAATCAGTAAACAAAATATACACCTGTCTGTCTGTCTGTATGTCTGTCAGTATATATGTATGTGTACCTGTGAGAGACTGTACCTGTAAGTGAGACCGAACCTGAGTGTGAGATGATCCGTTTACCTTTGTGAGAGTATGTATGAGAGTACCTGTGTGCGAGTAAAGTACCTGTGTGTACCTGTGTGAGCTGTAGGTAGGAAAGAGGATTACAAGAGGCGCAAGAGGCTGAGGCTGCTTCTCTAATGTATATCTCACTCCCTCTCCCTCTCCCTCCTCTCCCTTCTTTGCCCTCACTCTCTTACTCTCCCTTCCTGCCTCACCTTCCTCCACTACTGTCTCTCTCTCTCTCTCTCTCTCTCTCTCTCTCTCTCTCTCTCTCTCTCTCTCTCTCTCTCTCTCTCTCTCTCTCTCTCTCTCTCTCTCTCTCTCTCTCTCTCTCTCTCTCTCTCTCTCTCTCTCTCTCTCTCTCTCTCTCTCCACTTCCATGTTTCTCTTTTCCTTCCTCTCATTTTCTCAATTTTTAACATATTATTGTTTTTATATATTTTTTTCACTTTGATTGCTTCCTGAGTCACACGAAAACATGGATTCCTAAGTGAAGATTTTGATTGTATTCGAAACCTGAAAATAATTGTCTTAATCTCTGAACTGCTGGTAAGAATAATGTACTTACTTTAATTAACTGTTATGTCATATGGTTTATTCACTCAATTACTACCATTGTCTCTGTGTCTTAAACAAAAATGATGCCAGGGTTGTATGTCGCCTTTAGATTACATGAATTAAAACATAATAATCAAAAGGATACAATTAAAGATACATAAACTTGGTGAATAGATGAAATGTGACGAGTAACAGGCCATTATTTTGAAATACTTTGTTCTCTTACCATCACTGCTTTCCAAAGGTTCCCGTTGAGGATACTCGTGTTTTAAGGGTATTTATAGTTATGGTGATAGATTGACATTATTTCTAGTTTATTAAAAGGAGAAACTGTCTTGAAAACTCAAATAGTTGTCTCTGTAGCCTTGGGAATTTGTCATAGTGAGAGGGAAAGGCGTTTGTATTAGTTATTTGTTGAACATGAGCTGGGTACAAAGAAAAGGTGGTGGGATATGAAGGTTGCAGGTAATTGGTCGTCATCGCCATCTGCTTCTGCCAGGAGGTGGAAATGAGTGAAGCCCAAATCTTCCAGCAAAACACAGGACGTCTATCGGAGTATTGAAAGGCCAAGGCGCCATTTCTCTCATGTTTTATAACAAGCTGCCACCGACTCGAGACACAGACACTTGACACGGAAAAGTTTCAGCAGCAACAGCCTGGGGAGCGAAGGGAGGCCCGCGTGAGGGAGGTAGAAGGTGTGAATGTACATACACTCTTTCCCTTCCTTCTCTTCTCTCCCCAAAGGTAACAGTGCCGCTTGGTGTTTACAGAGGAAAGAACATTGTTACTGGATATGCAAAATGATGCTTCGTCTGGAAATGTGGTAGATAGCAAAATCATGTCCATTTCAAACTTAATTCGTTCACTGGTATTTTTTTTTAATTTATACCATGATTATATGGCATGATTTCTTCACCGTAAACCACAATGAGAAGTCCACCGCCGCTTTTATTACTAATACGACTCCTAATTGTTCTTTACATGTAAGAGAGGAGGGACTGACCAAGGGCAACAAAAATATAAAGAAAAAAGTGTCACTCAGAGCTGGAAGGATTAGCCAAAGGAAAGAACCAAATGTCTTGAAACCTGCTTCTACTACTACTACTACTACTACTACTACTACTACTACTACTACTACTACTACTACTACTACTACTACTACTACTACTACTACTACTACTACTACTACTACTACTACTACTACTACCACTACTACTACGAATACCACCACTAGCACTATCTTCACCACTGGCACTTTAATATTCACACCTGGTCTTGCCCTTTCATCACCTCTGTGTAAGCCATTTGGAGATTACTTGGATGTTAATTCAGTGCCGAGGAAGTATTGATGATATGCTGTAATCACCAGGCTTTGATGCTTCCTACGAGGCGCAGTACTCGCTGTAATGTTGCTGCAGTGCGTCTGATTATTATTACTGTGGATATTTTGAAGGGTTATTTGTTAGAGTGGGAGTGCAATCTCTCACTGGAGGTTCTTTGATGTGATGGTTTTTACTTGCCGTCACAGAGTCATTAAGGATAGTAGCTTTCCCATTAACAGTAAAATTAAGTGAGTTTTATATGCCTTCCTTTTGTACTGTGGGGAGTAATAGACGAAAGAAATAGATATACAAATGAATAAAAGAGCAACACTATTTTAATATAAAGCGAGTCTTTATTTGCGCAACAGAATAATCCATGGGGAGTTGCATTGGGGGAAGTTTGAGGCAAGAAAAAAAAAATGAAAGTAGAATATATATGAAAACAAATAACATGGAGTAAAAGTGAAATATATATGAACACATGATTTAAAAATGGAATATGCGTTATCTTTTTCCATTAAGGCATGCTGTTGTGTAATACAGGTAAAGAGACGCTCTGTTTGGAAATCGTTCTAAGACAATGATTAATACAGGGAGCTGGAAGTGAGTTGGGGGTGAGGGGCTGTGTGGACATGTAGGCTGAGTGCAGAAGTATCTTATAACCACTACTGATTTGTTGTTAATCTGCGCCACTCCCTTGAAAAACATATTTATTATTTTTTTTAACATATCGAAGCTACATTACCAGTTTCCTGCAATTCTAGTCCAGATAATTTCAGTCAGTCGAGTAATCGGTCAGTAATTCAATCAATCGATCTTGAATCACCATAACCACCACCTTGTCTCCAACTCAAACATCACCATCTTTCACTTCAGCCGTCACCATCCATCTGTCTCAACTTTCACCACTACATCTCACTTCCTGTCCTTATAACTCAACCATCATCAACATCACATTTCTCTCAGCCTTCACCACTCATTACCCCATCCGTCACCACCACTCCGCACCTGACCCATCACCGTTTATATACATCATCCGCCACTCTCTCAACACCTCAGCTGTCACCACTCTTCACCATTTCTTCACTTCAACCTTTACCATTACTCTCCTTTTTACCATTGGCCGTCACTGCTCTTCCTCTGCCTCGTCACCTCAGCGCCCCTCACCGCCACGTCAGCTTTACCACAGCCACCGCCAGCTCTGCCAGTACTGCATTCATCTTTCGTTTCTTTCATCTCTCTTCTGCCTTCGCTGCCGCCAGCAGGGAGGCGAAGAAACTCAGCGGGTCGTGTAATCTCCCGCGCAGAGATCTGACAAGGACTGGCATACTCGGTCCATCCAACTCCTGCCTCTCTCTCTTTCTCGGTTCTCTTTTATTGTTGCTTCTTTTACTTCACTTTCCTTTCTTATCTCGCGTCGTGCAGTGCCTCGCCAGCATTCAAAGGTACTCTTTTTTTACTTCACATACTCTGCGCCCAGTTTTCATTTACTTATTTTACTTTTCGCTCTCGTTCGTATGATAAATTTTTGGGTGTTTCTCTCTTTTACTGCTATTTAGTTTGAGTCATGATATTTAGCTACTTCAGCTTTCGCTTGTGTATTCTAGTATTTTGTAACGTATGATCCTTGTAAATGCATTTCTTTGTAATGATTTTAATGTTCACATCCAGTTATTTCCCCAACACTCCTTCTGCACAATTTTAGTCTGCGTGTGCCTGTGTTCCCTTTTCTTCCCTGTTTCTCGTCCCTCTCACTCCCTCATCGACAGTCGGGCCTCAGCGGGGCTTACTCTGTACCTCATTTCACAAAGCCGGATCTCCAGATATACTCGGCGGGTTGTTAGTCTGTCTCCCTGCCTCTAATCCGGTCCCAAAAATTAATTCCCTGAAGGGAGACTTTGAAAAGACGGATGGTGGCTGCTCCCTCCCTCGTCCCTGTGACATAATATTAATGGCACGTCCTCCCATTTCGTGTGTGAGCCTAATTTTGAGACAAACTCCTCCTTTGCTCGCCATCTCTCCTGGATTGCCTGGTCTGCAACCCTCGCCAGGTGCCCCGGCCGTTGATGGCGCACACTCGCCAATCACCATAATTTAAATCCTCATCAAGTACGTCTTAATTGCATTTGTGGAAATTGCCGTTCGAATTAATGATCTGTGGCGTTAGTAATTGTGTCGCAGGAGTGTTTCCTTTATTATTTGCCTTACTAGTGTCACGTTAACGTCGTCATGCATTTCCGAGTCACGTCAACAAAAAGAAAGACATATTATTGTTCAGGAAATCGTCATACATAGAATATATCATAATTTGAGATTTTCTTTTGAATATACGACAGAAATGAGAAAGGTATTGATGAATGCATGATTTCCCTTATCAATACGGTCATGAACATTCTACACTAAGATTGACAGAGAAGTAGAACAAATGTTAATAAGCAATAAGCAGGAGTCGCGACCCGCCAAGGCGCACAATGGTCTCGTCTATGGTCAGACGTCATTCCAAAGTCACGTGATCAGTTCGATCCGCTCCAAGCGAATCCAAAGGAAAACAAGTAATATGGAAGAGAAAACCCCAAAATTCCAATATTACAGTAACAAAAACAGTCCAGCGGTCTCTTCTCCACTGCCATAAAGTTCAATATTAAGAAACTTTTGCAGGACCCTCCCTCTCCTCCTCCTCTTCTTCCTCTTCTTCCTCTTCTTCCTCTACCTCTATTACTTTTCTTTCATTCCCTTTTCCTTTCCTTCTTTTTTTTCTTTCATTCTTTTTCATTTTCGTTTTTTTTCAGTTTCTTTTGTTGTTGTTATTGCTGCTGCTGCTGCTGCTGCTGCTGCTGCTGTTGTTTTGTTGTTGTTGATGATGATGATCTTAACATTTCAATTTACTTGTCTTTATTGTTGCCTTCCTTCCATCCTTCCTTCTTCTCCTCCTCCTCCTCCTCCTCCTCCTCCTCCTCCTCCTCCTCCTCCTCCTCCTCCTCCTCCTCCTCCTCCTCCTCCTCCTCCTCCTCCTTCCTAATATTTTCGTTGCTTGGAAATAAAAGACAGTTGGTTCTTTTTGATATACTTTTGCGCAGACGTGTTACATTTTGCTGTTTGTGTATTGAAGTTTAACCTTTTCCCCGGATGTTGTAAGTCCTGTTGCAGCTCAGAGAGAGAGAGAGAGAGAGAGAGAGAGAGAGAGAGAGAGAGAGAGAGAGAGAGAGAGAGAGATAGAGATAGTAGAAATTTCTCATCTTACCGCTGTTCTTCTTTAATTTGATGATAATTTCCTCAGATACCTTGGTAACTGAGATATAATAAGTAGAGCGGAATACTTTGGAATCAGAAAAGAAAACACAAATTATTAGAAGTTAGTGCTGATGTTTATTACACTGCTGATCTTGACTCTACCTGAAGTAAATTGACTAACTTCTTACCTGTAGAGTGAGTGTACAAATAACGATGAGTTTTTCTTGTGACTTTGCTTTAAATCGATGACATGTTGTTCATTAAATTTTTGCCTTATTTTCTTTACATTTCTTCTTCTTTTTTTTTCAGTTTTTTACTTGTTTGTGCAATTTTCGCTCGACTTCCCAGAGATGAGATTAACGAATGAAAGGTTAAAGGCGCTGTGCTGTTTGCTTTTCCAGTCGCCCTCTTAAATACTTCCCGAACGATGTTTTTTTTTTTTTTTTAAACCTTTTCACTTTCCCTAACATGTTAATCTATAGAAATTCCTGTTATGTAGTTTTTAGAGAGGAAAGATACACACACACACACACACACACACACACACACACACACACACACACACACACACACACACACACACACACACACACACACACACACAGCTGCCATCTGCGGGCCCCATCCTTTGCTGCGGGTTCCATTCTAAATCATGCATGGGGAACTATTAATGTTTTCAGTCTAATATGTATAACTGATAGAGGTATTTTGTTTAAGTGAATGCTTGTGCATGTGCCGACACACACACACACACACACACACACACACACACACACACACACACACACACACACACACACACACACACACACACACACACACACACACACACACACACACACACACACACACACACACACACACACACACACACACACACACACACACACACACACACAGGGATGGCACGTGGAGTGACAGACTGAATAATTAACGTAGTGTCGTGTGTACCTTTGGCCAGGCTAGCAACACTGACATCGCGACATTACTGTGCCAAAATATGCTTTCTGTCAGTCTTTAGGAAAGTTAACAGTACATGCAGTTATAAATAGGTAAGTGAATATGTGAATAATTGATACATTCTTTGCTCATGAATTTGTTGATGATTATGAGGCTATTACTGCTACTGCTATAACGATTACTACTTTTACTATTTCTACTACTACTACTACTGCTACTGCTACTGCTACTACTACTACTACTACTGCTACTACTACTACTACTACTACTACTACTACTACTACTACTACTACTACTACTACTACTACTACTACTACTACTACTACTACTACTATTACTACTACTACTACTACTACTACTACTACTACTACTACTACTACTACTACTACTACTACTACTACTACTACTACTACTACTACTACTACTACTACTACTACTACTACAATAAGGAGAACAATGATAATAGCAAGAATATTTATATTAACAAAAATAATTGCAAAAAGATATCCATAATATAGCATGTTTTTTTTATCAGTTAACATTTGACCACAATTAATAATTATAATTTAAGTAAGTATGCACCTTTATTTTGACGATGACAATTACTATTACCTGTTAATTTCAGACAACGACTAATAATGTTTTACATTTAGCAATACACAATCTACAATTTTATAGTTATTTGTAAGTAACCTTTTCCTTTCTTCCATCCACAGGTAAGCGATGGTTGCTCATTAGACAGTCTACACCTGGTGAGTTTTTATTTTTTTTTTATTTATACCATGTGGGCTTTTCACGGGAATTTATGGACTAAAGGGGATACTGTTTAGGGTATCTCCTATCTCAAACCCCACCCGCTAGGAAACCATTGCCCCGAGTGAGGAAGCCCAACCTACACTCGGACTGTGGACAGGATTCGAACCCGTGCGCTTGGAGACCCCTCGGACCCCAAAGCACGCATGGTTCCACTATACCATTGTATATATCCTGCCTTACCCTCCAAGGTGTACTGGGAAGGTCACAAGGGCTGGAGTCGTGTGGAAGGCACGGAATTAGAGGCACAGGTCAAAGGGAGAACATATTTATTTTCTCCTCACTCACTGTATAAACTTTGTCCTGTTTCGACGTGTTTCTGTTGGAACTTTGGTTATTATTGCTTTTCGTTCTTCGTCTTGTCCTTTAATTTATTTTTCTGTTTGTTTATATTTTGTTTTTGTTTATTCTTTATTCTTCGTCTTGTCCTTTTTATTTTTTTTTGTTGATTTATGTTTTGTTTTCATTGACTTTTTTTTTTAACTTCATCTTGTTGTTTTTCTTTTACTTTGTCATCTTTTACACCACCTAATTCTTGTTCAGAGTTGTATATTAACAATTTAATTCTCTCATACTGTAATTGTCTATTCCTTTCCTTGTTTTCTTCCTTATTATCTTTGTCATTTTCTTACTTTTCCTTTTTTTTGTGTCTTTTTATAAGGTAATTTGCAGTTTTTTATTTTCACGTTCATCTTTCTGTCTCCTTTCCTTACTATTTTTCGTTCTAGTATGCCGTTTTATACATGTTCATTTTTTCCCCTCTTCACTACATCAAACAGCTACACTTTTCCTATTCTCCGTGAAACAAACATTCTTTTTAACTTCTGAAACTCCTTTTTTTTGCT
Organism: Portunus trituberculatus; assembly: GCF_017591435.1. Taxonomy (NCBI): domain Eukaryota; kingdom Metazoa; phylum Arthropoda; class Malacostraca; order Decapoda; family Portunidae; genus Portunus; species Portunus trituberculatus. Next base: position 918,934 of record NC_059287.1, read on the forward strand.
TCTCCTTTCATCTCTTTGATTCTTCCTCTCCTGATCTTTATTTCTGACTTTACTTTCTTTTTTCCCCGCCAGACAACTAACTCTGCTGTCACTAACCTCCTCCTCTTTCAAAATCGACCTTCCATCCTTCCCTTCTGTTGCCTTTGCTCCGTCTTTCCATCCTCCTCCTCCTTAAAAGACTTCTGTATCCTCCTTCCGCCATTAGACTTATCTGTGATCTCCATCTGAGGTATCCTGATGCAGTCCCTCCCGTGCGCTGTTGTTAGAAGGAAGGAGGGAGAAGGAGGCGAGGTGGGGAGACGAAACAGACTTGAGAGAGAGAGAGAGAGAGAGAGAGAGAGAGAGAGAGAGAGAGAGAGAGAGAGAGAGAGAGAGAGAGAGAGAGAGAGAGAGAGAGAGAGAGAGAGAGAGTAGGTGAGGCAGCAAGGCAAAGACAAAGAGGAGAAAGAAAGAAGGAATGGAAGGGAGAGAAATGGGTGCAGAGAAAGACGGGAAGGGGAGACAGAGTAGGAATGAAATTGGAGACTGAAAGGAATGGAGGGAAGAGGGAAGGAAGCGCCCAAAGAAACGAGGAAGACAAGGAAATGAAACAAAAGGAGGGATTCACGAAAACAGGGCAAGGAGGAAAGTAAAACAGAGTGATGAAGGAAAGAAAGGGAAATGAAACAAAAACGAATGGAGATGGACGAGGAAAAAGAAAAGACTGAAAAGAGAGGAAAAGAAAATAGAAACGATGAGATCGAGCAAAGTAAATGAGGGAAATAAACAGAACAGAAGGAAAGAGAGAGAGAGAGTGAGAGAGAGAAAGAGAGGGACGGTGGAAGGGAAGGAGGGAGGAAAGGCAAGGGAAGATAGTAGGAAGAGAACTTATTCGTGATGCGGTGGAGAAAGTGGTGAGGGTGGGGAGTGAGTGAAGAAAGGGAGAGGAAGGAAAGACGGTAGAGGATGGGGAATAAGAGGGGAAGGGTGGAAGCGGAGGGACTCTTACGTCACGGCGCGTCCCGGAACGGAGAGGAATTCTTACATGGTAATGGTATCCTTCATCCCTCCCAGCCTCTCTTTCTTCTCCTTCCCTCCCATTCACATCTTTTCGTCCTTCTCTGTTCTTCCACTCCACTTATTCACCACACACCCACACCGACACCCACTCACACTCACACTCACACTCACACTTACATTCACAATACATTACAAATATCTCCCTGGCCGGGTGGAGATATTTGGGTGTGTCTCCTTTCACGTGTAGCCCCTGTTTACCTAGCAGAGAGTAGGTACGGGATGTAAATCGAGGAGTTGTGACCTTGTTGTCCCGGTGTGTGGTGTGTGCCTGGTCTCAGACTTATCCCAAGATCGGAAATAATGAGCTCTGAGCTCGTTCCGTAGGGTAACGTCTGGCTGTCTCGTCAGAGACTGCAGCAGATCAAACAGTGAACAGTAAATTACGTATAAACACAAGCACACACACACACACACACACACACACACACACACACACACACACACACACACACACACACACACACACACACACACACACACACACACACACACACACACACACACACACACACACACACACACACACACACACACACACACACACACACACACACACCCACACACACACACTTTTCCCCTTGCTTGCCGTTCTCAGCTGCGCCTATCTCACTCACTGCAGCAACACACCACCAGGAAGGGTGAGTAAAAATACTCTAGCAATACACCAGCGCGATGCCATTCCAGCAGCATTGAGTGTTTACATTGTGCTAAGGAGGAAAGAAACTCCAGTTTCAGTTACTTAAAATAGTGTAGCACTGGCCACAGCCCATCGCTGACCAGCGCTGCCCGGTTTGGCCGAGCTTGGCTGTGCTCTGCTCAACAGGAATTGCATACGACTTACCGTGCCTGCACAAAAATGAACTCTTTTGGGCTTCCCCTTATGCTTTCACTTCACGTTTTCAAACTCACAGATTGGAGCGCTTTTGCGATATACATTTTCCATTCATATCTTTCTACTATTTTTTCTCAAAGTTCAGTAATGGAGGTAGAAAACTGATATATATATATATATATATATATATATATATATATATATATATATATATATATATATATATATATATATATATATATATATATATATATATATATATATATATATATATATATATATATATATATATATATATATATATATATATATATATATATATATATATATATATATATATATATATATATATATATATATATATATATATATATATATATATATATATATATATATATATATATATATATATATATATATATATATATATATATATATATATATATATATATATATATATATATATATATATATATATATATATATATATATATATATATATATATATATATATATATATATATATATATATATATATATATATATATATATATATATATATATATATATATATATATATATATATATATATATATATATATATATATATATATATATATATATATATATATATATATATATATATATATATATATATATATATATATATATATATATATATATATATATATATATATATATATATATATATATATATATATATATATATATATATATATATATATATATATATATATATGTGTGTGTGTGTGTGTGTGTGTGTGTGTGTGTGTGTGTGTGTGTGTGTGTGTGTGTGTGTGTGTGTGTGCTACAACCCTGAGGCGTGGGTGTTTCATTGTGAGTAATTGCGTTGGCTGGGTGAGGAGCACCGCCCACCACCCCCACGAGGCAGGCGGTCCAGAGGTGAAGTGCTGCTTCCCACCGTGAATTAACTGGTTTATATTGCCTGCACAGATGTAGCTCGCGCTGGTTTACTCAGCGTTCCTCACCTGCCTGTCTGCCGCACCAGCATCAACGCCCACCACGTGTTAGGATCTCACCTCTTCACCTGTTTCACGACTTCAACGCTTCAATTTGTCCTGTAATTCTTTGAGTATACACCACTAGTTGACTGTCTCTCTCTCTCTCTCTCTCTCTCTCTCTCTCTCTCTCTCTCTCTCTCTCTCTCTCTCTCTCTCTCTCTCTCTCTCTCTCTCTCTCTCTCTCTCTCTCTCTCTCTCTCTCTCTCTCTCTCTCTCTCTCATTGGTGATGATAATGATAATGACAATGATAAAATAATAATAATAATAATAATAGTAATAATAATAATAATAATAATAATAATAATAATAATAATAATGAGAGTTAGTTTTTGTATTGTTCTTGTTACTTTCATTGTTGTTGGTGGCGATAATAATTTTGTGTTTTATAATTGGTTGGTACTGTATTTAATTTATGAGTTACTTGTCCATGTATATTATTTTGCCATGCTGTTTGTTCATTAAAATTGTTGTTGTAGCTACAAGTAAGAGTGCGGTATTTGTGTTGATAATAATGGTGGTACACGTCACGCACCAAATCACCACCTGAAATTATGGTACAGGTTTGGAGCAGCGTGCTATTAACTCCTTGAGCACCATGACGCGTTTCCATATTCATTCTGCTTACTATCTCGTCACTCTATACAGCCTCAGAAACTTATGTCAGGGATTTAGATAGTGAAGACTGGCCATTAATCTTCTGACCTCCATAGACCTTTCCTAATGTCAATAAAATGGTCTAATCGTTCACAAATCTCAAGATAAAAATGTGTCCTAGTACTGAGGAGGTTAATGAAGGTTAAATGTATCACTATTTAATTATGCTTTTTTTTTCTTTCTTTATAAATTATTGATTTTTTTTTTAAGATTACTATGGAAGCAGTGTGAGGATCTGAATACGTCGTCAGTCCATCATTAAAGTTTGCAATCAATGAGAGAAAAGTAATTTATAAGTAATTGCTTTCAACTGGTCTTTTTTCCCTATTTTGCCTAGATTTTTTTCTTATATTTTCTGTTATTCAGGTGTTAGGAATCGTAACTTGCTTTTTTTTTTTCTTATGCTTTCAGTCTTGGGAGTTTGTACAATCTGTATACATTCTCTCTCTCTCTCTCTCTCTCTCTCTCTCTCTCTCTCTCTCTCTCTCTCTCTCTCTCTCTCTCTCTCTCTCTCTCTCTCTCTCTCTCTCTCTCTCTCTCTCTCTCCTGTGCATAATTTCACTTTCCTTTTTAATTTCTACTTAGGTAGTACTTATCCTTCTTTTTTTTAATAATTTTCCTTCTCCTCTTCCTCTTTTTACTCCTCCTTCACCTCTTCTTCGTCCTCGTCCTCCTCGTCCTCCTTCTCCTCCTTCTCTTTCTCCTCCTTCTTCTCCTCCTCCTCCTCCTCCTCCTCCTCCTCCTCCTCCTCCTCCTCCTCCTCCTCCTCCTCCTCCTCCTCCTCCTCCTCCTCCTCCTCCTCCTCCTCCTCCTCCTCCTCCTCCTCCTCCTCCTCCTCCTCCTCCTCCTCCTCCTCCTCCTCTTCCTCCAACTCTTCCTATTTTTTGTCTTTCATTTTTTTATCACTACCTTGCTTCCTTGCCTGCTTCTCCTTCCTTTCCTCATCTTTTCGTACCTTCTCAACTTTTCTTCGTTTTCTTCGTAGTCGTGCTCCTCTTCCTCCTCCTCCTCCTCCTACTCCTCGTCCTCCTCCTGGCGCTACGTCATTTCCTGCCTGGTAGAGTTTCACCATTTCGTCCTCCTTCAGATCTTACCCTTATCACTTTCTGCTTCTTTCATCATGCGTTATTAAGAACTCAGATCTCGATGAGTGTGCATGTCTTTGGTGGGAAATGAAAGGGAAGTGGAAGGCTGGTGTATCCCGAGTCTTTTAATGTACAGCTACTTATCAATATTATACTCTTGGTTATTTGGGTATTTACTGCGGTATTGTGAGTCTTAGTTATATATATGGGTTGCCTTTTAGTGACTTCCAGTGTTTTGTTTGCAATGTTATATTTCGTGTGTATTTGGTGATGAATCTGGCAGCGTTTTGGTCTTATTGAGTGGCTTGTGTCTATCGGCCCTGATTGGCACGACGAGCTGGTCTCATTCCATTCCCAGCGTCAGGAATGTCAGTGGTGGAGATGTCAAGTGTTGGGCGGCGCGGCTTAGCACTCGTGTCAAAACAGCTCGTGTTCAGTGTTTGCCTGGAAGCGAACGTCTCTATTTTTCATAGACCGACCCTCACGTGTTTATGTCGCTCGATTCCCACACGAACTTTAAATTTCCAGTGTGTGTTGATCAATCACTTCGACACTGATACTCCATGACACCCACACACCCTGCACACCCTTGTCACACCCGGAGACACAGCACGACGCTGGTGTGTAAATTATAACTTATGTTAGCCGACATGTTTATTTCAGCAATTGAAGGAAAATGCTGAAGTAACAGACGCCACCACCACCCTCACCACCGCCAGCTGGTGAGTGGTGGCGGCGCCAGGGGAGGTGGCAGCAGGGGAGGCGACTCCATTCCGTGGCCTCGAGCCAGGCTGAGGGTCGAGTTCCCTGTCGCGCTCCCTGCCGCCCTCCTCAGTGTACTGTTGATGTCCAATTCATTCTCTTAATATAATCTCTCTCCTCCATTCCCTCCTGTTGTTACTCGTGAATATTCCGATATCAATCAGTTTTAAGAGCGTCCCACGCGGCCCGGGGCACCGCGCCTGTACTGCACTGCCCGCCCACCCACCCGGACCCTCTGTCCCCTCAGCCTGACCAAGAGAACCACCCTTAAACAGGCGCCCTGCATTCTAATTCTTACAGCTGTATTTTATTTTAGCATCGCTGTCGGTAACTGCAATTGTATAGCATCACTGACAGCTGTACGTCCCATAACTTGCAGCAGCACAGCCTGACCCATCACTAATTCATCATGATGCTCTGATATCCTGGTGAAGGCTGCCATTGAGCTACGTCTCTTCACCCTCAGCCTGTGCCTGCTGGTGTGCCTGGAGCCTCGTCTCGCTCTGCACACCCAGGCTGAATGTGGTGCTGTACGTGTTACAATGGAGAATACTTTCCTTATCCCGCTCCGTATTACGCTTTGTCAGGAAAGTTGTATAATGTTTTTTGTAGATTTATTTAGATGGCTCGCAGTCCCGAATTTCTAATTCCACTCTCTCTCTCTCTCTCTCTCTCTCTCTCTCTCTCTCTCTCTCTCTCTCTCTCTCTCTCTCTCTCTCTCTCTCTCTCTCTCTCTCTCTCTCTCTCTCTCTCTCTCTCTCTCTCTTCTCTCTCTCTCTCTCTCTCTCTCTCTCTCTCTCTCTCTCTCTCTCTCTCTCTCTCTCTCTCTCTCTCTCTCTCTCTCTCTCTCTCTCTCTCTCTCTCTCTCTCTCTCTCTCTCTCTCTCTCTCTCTCTCTCTCTCTCTCTCTCTCTCTCTCTCTCTCTCTCTCTCTCTCTCTCTCTCTCTCTCTCTCTCTCTCTCTCTCTCTTGTATAAAAGTTTATCAGTTTCCATCACTTGAATATCTTTCAAATTTTCATCTCTTTTCTCCTTTTCTGCTTTTTTTTTTTTCTGACGTATACCCATCATCTTTCAATCTCCCTCCATGATGCGCCAAGCCGTCCTCCCATCGCTAGGCTAGATAAACCCCGATGGCTGTATAACTGCCCTACATTCCCCGCCACAACTCCATGCAGTCACCCTGTGGGGGCTGGGTCGGGTCTTGCTACATGTTTACTGCCCCAACATCCAGTGCACAATAATGGCCCAGAGTCAACAGGTGAGCACGGCAAACCGTTCCGATTATTACACTCGTTAGTGGATACAAATTTGGGCCAAATATGAAGCCACGTTTTGAATGTTATGTTGGCAGGGGAGGGACGGAGCGAGGCTACATATTCTGTGGAGGAGGCGGTGAAGGGGAAGGGAAGGAGAGTACAAGTGTGTGCCTTATGGATTATTATTGAAGCTAAATTTATGATGCGTCAAAGAGACCAGCCAAGGGTAAAAAAAAGGTGAAAGAAATAGCCCTTTTCACTTACCCAGAATCTAAATAACAGGGGAATCCTTAACACGTAAATCAAGGGACATCAAGACAAATCCATAGTTTATCAGTGGGTGAGATTAAAGAGTGAAGATACTACATATTCTTACCAATATTGAGGTTGGCAGTATAAATCATATATGTAAAAGTAAATAACTGTGGTGGGAAATGACACAGAAAGACGGCGAGTAGGAAAACGAATGAATGTGAAGTAAGTGACCATTGCAAATTGAAGAATGAATACAGTGGGTGATGAATGTTCTGGGTCACTCAGCCATAATGATGAATACTGCAGGTTTATTGCAAGTGCGAAGAGTTGTACTGCGCCATTGTGTTATCTACCCGCGGGATTTGTGATGCAATGAATGGAGACGAACTGGGCTTTACATACAGAAGGCCACGCTTATATGCCGGAGCCTTCTGTAATGATGATGGTGGTGATGGTGGTTGTGGTAATTCTGGTAGTTGCATTAGTAGTCGTGGTAGTAGTAGTAGTAGTAGTAGTTGTTGTTGTTGTAGTATTAGTAGTATTAGTATTAGTTATATTATTAGTAGTAGTGGTTGTAGTAGTTGTAGTAGTAGTAGCAGTAGTCGAAGGGGCAGTAACGACCTTTGCTACTATTATTTCAACAACAACAACAACAACTGTTTCTACTACTACTACTACTACTACTACTACTACTACTACTACTACTACTACTACTACTACTACTACTACTACTACTACTACTACTACTGCTGCTGCTGCTGCTGCTGCTGCTGCTACTGCTGCTACTGCTGCTGCTGCTGCTGCTGCTGCTGCTGCTACTGCTGCTGCTGCTGCTGCTGCTGCTACTGCTGCTACCACCACCACCACCACCACCAGTACGACAAATGAAAAATAATAACAACAATAAAAATAACAATAAATATAACATGAATACAATAACACTAATAACAACAAAACAATATTATCAACGACTCACAAATCCAACATCATTACAGACTCTAACAAAACAATAATTTCCAGTAACAACGTAACAGTGCAGCACAGAACAGGCATATAAGACTGCTTGGCTGGACGAGGAGAGGAGAGGCGAGGCGAGGACACTAGTACATTGGTCAGTGGAGTGTGATGGTGTGGATAGCTGAGGTGCTTGGCTGGGATGGTCTCTGAGGGCAGCTGTGGCGTCCAGGGCTGTAATGGTGGCGTGATGGCAGGCAGCTGGGGCAGTAATGGAGGCTGATGGTCCTGGTAATGCACGAAGAGAACTGGAATAATTTGAGTGTACGTTTTTATATGCATAGTGAGCTTGATGGTCAGTTAGAGGGCTTAATGAGAGAAAGAGAGAGAGAGAGAGAGAGAGAGAGAGAGAGAGAGAGAGTATCGAACATGTTGTCAGAGGATATTGGAGAGCTGTCACGAACGTAAGTGTTGGGCGGGTGTGTGAGAGACAGAGAATTAATAATAAGCTGTAAGAAAGAGAACAAAGACCAGGGAAGGATTTGACATTTGTTGTACATGATGGACTGGGTGAATGCCATGTAAAGATTTGAAACTGAAAGAGAGAGAGAGAGAGAGAGAGAGAGAGAGAGAGAGAGAGAGAGAGAGAGAGAGAGAGAGAGAGAGAGAGAGAGAGAGAGAGATGCATATTGGTCCTTCATTCAACTTGCCTTCATTGATTATTGATACAATATTATCACGCAAAAGAATAAAAGAAAATAAAACTGTGGCTTCTGATCTCTTTATTATTTTCATCCGCGGAATAGAAAATAAAAGGCTCTTTGACGAATGTATGTCTTGAATTGTCGTAAAGAAACACACACACACACACACACACACACACACACACACACACACACACACACACACACACACACACACACACACACACACACACACACACACACACACACACACACACACACACACATCTAAGACATTAGGGTTGGAATCGACCAGAGATGAAGGAATATCATAAACCAGAAAGGGTGAAAGATTACGCTCCTCCATCCCTCTCAACGTACTGTAGGCTTCTTCCTATTTACTGTTGGCCATGTGACTTTCTTCAACAGTAAGAGCTCATAGACATTAGTGAAAATAACTGGGAAGTGGACCACGACTAGATGATATGTAAAGAAAGGAAGAAAGAATACAACATGGTAGCAAACAATTGTGAAAGGCTCGTAAAGGAAATATATTTAGATGAATAAAGTAGTAGTAGTAGTAGTAGTAGTAGTAGTAGTAGTAGTAGTAGTAGTAGTAGTAGTAGCAGCAATAGCAACAACAGGAACAACAATGATAAATATATAATAATAATAATAATAATAATAATAATAATAATAATAATAATAAAAATAATAATAGTAATAATAATAATGATGATAATAATAAGAAGAATCAGAATAAGAATAAGAAGAAGAAGAAGAAGAACAAGGAGAAGAACAAGAACAAGAACAAGAAAAATAAGATAAAAGGAAAAGTAGAAGAAAGAAATAAGATAACGACGATGCAAAAGGAAAGAAATAATTGAGAAATCAAGGATAATTTACAGAGAGAGAGAGAGAGAGAGAGAGAGAGAGAGAGAGAGAGAGAGAGAGAGATGGCGAGGAAAAGTAATTGAAAAGAAAGTGAAAAATGAAAATGAGACTTGAAGGTGAAAAATAGTGACTGAGGGAAGAGGGAAGAGGGGAGAACATAATGCATCATTGACGAATTTGTGAAGTGAAGAAACCAGGGAAGAAAGAGTGTTCAGGTTATTAAGTGCGTGGACGAAAAAGAGAGAGAGAGAGAGAGAAGGGAAGAAAGAAACAGAGGAGGGAGAACAAGGGAGATCAATGAAGGAGGGGGAAAATAAAAGAGTGAAGGCGAGGCAGTAATAATGAAAGGAAAACAAGTTAACAAGGATGTAAGAAGAGGAGGGCGACGTGAAGCAGGTTTAATAAGAAGCGAATGGGTGTTAATTAAGAAAGGGAACAAGACTACAAGGATGCAAACTCCGACAAACAATGAGAAAAAGAGATTCGAAAAAAATACCTTTGTTACTGGCGCGTCTTTTTTTTTTATTCTCTTTATCTTTCTTTGTGGTGGTTTAAGGAGTGTTTGGATGCGAATTTGTTATTTTTTCGTAGGAGATTTCCGTGTGTGTGTGTGTGTGTGTGTGTGTGTGTGTGTGTGTGTGTGTGTGTGTGTGTGTGTGTGTGTGTGTGTGTGTGTGTGTGTCATTGTTTTTTTTCCTTCTATATGTCGTGAATTATTTTTTTTCACTTGTTTTATGTCGAATTTTTAGCTTCTGTTTTTGTTTTTTTGTTTTTATGCATGTATTTTTTTTCTTCTCTGGATAACAATTTGTATTTTTCTTTAAGGCAGATGTTCGGTATTTTTTATATTTTTATACCATTTGGAACACAAACTCGCATATGCCTGTGTTTCAACCAATAATTCATCTTATGTTGCCATATTACAGAGCTCTACATTTTTACCTAGTGCTCGAATCCCTTCTATATCTCCCTATCAGTGCCAGAAACTCCACGTGCCGCCCATTACCCTCAGCCTCACAGTGTCCAGTAGTGCCAGTAGGAGCAAGCCAGGCAGGTTAGCAAGTAATCGCTATTCATGCAAATATTTCATGCTCGCTATCACGGAGGTTCTGTTAAGTAACCCTCACACCTCACAGAGTGCTGTTAGCCTCTAAGATTGAAGAGGGACCGCTGGTGTTTTCTTAGCGTGGGCAGAATATAACAGATAGGGAAATATAATTGGCCTGTCCCACATGTGTTGTCTTTTCCACGTTGTCTCATCCAGTTCCCATAACAAGCATAAAGAAAAATCCATCACACACACACACACACACACACACACCCGGTAGCTCAGTGGTTAGAGCGCTGGCTTCACAAGCCAGAGGACTGGGGTTCGATTCCCCGGCCGGGTGGAGATATTTGGGTGTGTCTCCTTTCACGTGTAGCCCCTGTTCACCTAGCAGTGAGTAGGTACGGGATGTAAATCGAGGAGTTGTGACCTTGTTGTCCCGGTGTGTGGTGTGTGCCTGGTCTCAGGCCTATCCGAAGATCGGAAATAATGAGCTCTGAGCTCCTTCCGTAGGGTAACGTCCGTAGGGTAACGTCTGGCTGTCTCGTCAGAGACTGCAGCAGATCAAACAGTGAATTACACACACACACACACACACACACACACACATATACTTACTAAAACTATACTTATACACACACACACACACACACACACACACACACACACACACACACACAGCACTGCCATTCTCGCAAGGCTGTGACACTAATGGGAGAGGCAGGAAGAGGACGGGCCATTCATGTCTATATTTGAGCCGTCTGGTTAAGTTGAGCACGGTGGGGCGAAGGCCGCCTGCTGCCTGCACCATTAACAAAACAGCTGTACTGCGCCTGGCTCCGCTACTCCTCGGCTGCTGCTCGTCTTGCTCTGCCATGAGTGTTGAAAGAAAATGTGCTGTCTTTTATTTTAACATTAATAGTAAGGTTTTGTTGTAATATATAGTTATCGTATGTGTTCTGTAAAAATAAAGCTACTGTATTGCAAGATAGGTAAATGCATAGTGGGTAAATATATAATAGATAAGTAAATAAGTAGATAGATAGTTTGAGAGAGAGAGAGAGAGAGAGAGAGAGAGAGAGAGAGAGAGAGAGAGAGAGAGAGAGAGAGATATGAGGGGAATGGAAGGAAAGGGAGATTTTACATATGCACATAGAGATCAGCAAGATAGATAGAAAGATAAGCAAGCAGAAAAAAAGTGTAACTAGAGAGAGAGTCGACGGTCTGAGTTATTCGCTGCCAGTCATCCTAACAGCGCACATTGACAACCCCAGTAATGTAGTGCGGTGCTCCGGGATAAGGACGTGAAGACAAAGCAAGGGGATTCGTGAGTGTGTTTACTTAATTCGGTCTTAAAATTTGTGATGATCAGCACTCACTTCTTGAAAACTGTGCTTGATTGTATATTTGTATTTCTTCCTTTCTATTTTCACTCTTTCTGGAACTATATGTCTGCTTTTCTCATATTTCTTTGTTGTTTCATGCATCGCTGTGTCTTTTCCCAGTATATATTCATTCCTATTTCTTACTTTATTTCTTGTATCTCTTTTTAACTTGTATCACTCTTTAACTGTGTATACGTATTGGAATTTTTATCCTGTATTGTGTTTTCATCTGTATAATGTTATTCTTTCCTCTCTTCTTGTATCATTGTGCCCTCAATATTATACTTGCTTTTTTTTTTTTTTTTTTTTTTCCTTTCATCACTGTATCTTCAACTGCATATCTGTATTTCTCTTTTCCTTCTTTCTTTCTCTGTTCTCATTTCCTGTTGCCTGACAGACTGACAGTGCTGATGCGATGCGTGAGCGACAATGCATAACTAACCCTTCTTTTTTTAACATAGTCTCTTTTTCACACGCTTTGACTAAATCACTCTACTAAATAATGAAGATTTAAGCCACTTTTCCATGGTCCCTTTGCTGATCGATTTTTTCCAGTTACTTATTACGTTTTTCAAATAATTTTCTTGGATTTTTACTTAGTTTACTAGCTCATAAATAAAATCCCTTTATTCTTTGTTTTGTCACTTATCCCAGCTATTATTTAATACAATTTTTAGAATGATATGAAAAAGAACGACTGTAAAAGACAAATGGATGTCACGATATAGTCTCTTTAAGAATGTTTTCGCTAAATATTCCCTTATAAAATTCACAGGTTTGGTCTGAAGTTAATCTATAAGCAAGGTGGTATTATATATATTTTTTTTTATTTCGGCTACATAAGAATAAGATATTTATATTGAAGAGTGAAGACCGAAAGGAATATATACACATACAAGAGAGAGAGAGAGAGAGAGAGAGAGAGAGAGAGAGAGAGAGAGAGAGAGAGAGAGAGAGAGTGTGTGTGTGTGTGTGTGTGTGTGTGCGCGCCTGAGATAGTGTTGACTACAGGTTCCGACGCGGCTTTGAGAGTTCCAATTGCAGGGTTGAGAGAGGCGGGGAGGGTGAGAGGGCGAGGACGAGTGTGAGAGAGTGAGGATGTGACAGACAAAGGCATCGTGCGCGTCCAGTTTAGGAAAGAGGTGGCGAGGAGGGAATAATAAAGTCTGAGTCTCGCAGTGCCTCGCCTCGCCAGTGTCTGCTTAAAACAGGGAATTCTGCATAGCTGGGCTGTGCTTCTCGGTACACTCCGCTCTGCATGCATGTGTGGCGGAGCTAAAGCTGCCTGTGTGAGGGAAAAGTGTCGTTACGACCGAATATTGCCTAAAACTATCCGACTGATTTTTCCTAACTGGCACTAGTCTAGTAAGAAAATGTTGATTCAGGCTACTTGTGTGGATAGATTTGTAGAAAACTCAGTCTTCTTTTATTCTCAGTTCCTATTGAAAGACGAATATTTATAACATGATAATTATTTTTTTCCTTTTGCAGTATAATAATTAACTGAGTAAATGTTTCTTTATTCACACTTCGTATATAAAGGACGGAAAATATTGATGCTAAAAATACAAAAAATATAAACGGAGGAAACAAAAATTATCAAAATATTTCATCTAGTCTACGTACATTCAGTTAAATAAATAGAATTAAAATGAAATAGAAAAAAAAAATAAAAAAAAACATGAATAAAATTTAAGAATACTGAAGCTTTACTAACACAATGCACATTCAAGAAAACAATACAAGGAGAGACGAAATGAAGGACAAACAGAAGCACTGGTCAGTAGCAGAAGGTGGCTGTCCTTGTAGCAGTAGACCGCAGCTGCTGAGTGATGGAAAGACCTGCTCCCTGCTGCCTGACAAATGGGACACACGCCGCCCTTTTGTTCTCATTTGGGTGTTGATGTTTACAGTAACTTTAATTTGAAAGACTTAACGTGTACCGGAGGGTGAGGGAGGAGAGATGGAAGGAGAGAAGGAAGAAAGGAAGGAAAGAAGAGAGGAAGGAAGGAAGGGTGGTTATAAATGAGAGAGGGAAGATATGTACTACACTTATTAAGGAAATGCAAGAGAAGCGTTAATAGTTGGTGAGATGAAGATGGAAGTTATTTCCTTACTTCTCAGAGGAAATATACGGTAATAAGAGAGGGTGCAGCGGGGGCAAGGAAGGAAACTGAGAGAATCAGATTGGGAAAAGTGATGACATGAGTGGGTGAGAAATTAGCGTGAATTGATGGCACGTAAAGTGAGGACCGTAGAGAAACATGAAAGTATCCGGAGCGAAATATAACTTTGGAAATACTTATATAATGAAGCTAAGGAAAATAATGTTATGTTAGAATGTAGTGAATATAAATTTCTGTACATTTTTACACTTAAAATTGCAAACAAAACGAAACATGAGTATGATTCCATTGATAAGAAACATTAACTCTCGTATCCTTGACTCACGGTAATCAGAAAAAAAACTTCCCGAACAAAACTCCTATACACACAGTAATCAATAATAATTTCCTGCACAAAACCTCAGTACTAATACTTCCATTTACAAAAACAAGAAAACTCGATGAATATCCGTCCCTGTGAGAGCAAATGATGATAAGACCAATGTTTGTTTTCCCTCCTAGTGGCTGAGGGAAATTATAGGAGCCCCTCAGAGAACACATGCAGCTTCCTTTTGATTAGTACCAGAAGCCTCAGCGCGCCACGTCATTGCCCTAGTCACGATTACCCTTGTTGATTCCCGGGAGTTCTGGTGTAGACGTCACTGGCCTCTCTGAACCTTTGCTGGAGAGGCGCTTGTGGCTGGCGTGCGTCTGGAACTCTAGGAGTAAACTGTATAGGCGAGCAAATCGGGGAGGTGAAGGTCAAGGAGTGTGTGTGTGTGTGTGTGTGTGTGTGTGTGTGTGTGTGTGTGTGTGTGTGTGTGTGTGTGTGTGTGTGTGTGTGTGTGTGTGTGTGTGTGTGTGTGTGTGTGTCTCTCTCTCTCTCTCTCTCTCTCTCTCTCTCTCTCTCTCTCTCTCTCTCTCTCTCTCTCTCTCTCTCTCTCTCTCTCTCTCTCTCTCTCTCTCTCTCTCTCTCTCTCTCTCTCTCTCTCTCTCTCTCTCTCTCTCTCTCTCTCTCTCTCTCTCTCTCTCTCTCTCTCTCTCTCTCTCTCTCTCTCTCTCTCTCTCTCTCTCTCTCTCTCTCTCTCTCTCTCTCTCTCTCTCTCTCTCTCTCTCTCTCTCTCTCTCTCTCTCTCTCTCTCTCTCTCTCTCTCTCTCTCTCTCTCTCTCTCTCTCTCTCTCTCTCTCTCTCTCTCTCTCTCTCTCTCTCTCTCTCTCTCTCTCTCTCTCTCTCTCTCTCTCTCTCTCTCTCTCTCTCTCTCTCTCTCTCTCTCTCTCTCTCTCTCTCTCTCTCTCTCTCTCTCTCTCTCTCTCTCTCTCTCTCTCTCTCTCTCTCTCTCTCTCTCTCTCTCTCTCTCTCTCTCTCTCTGTGTGTCCTCTCTCTCTCTCTCTCTCTCTCTCTCTCTCTCTCTCTCTCTCTCTCTCTCTCTCTCTCTCTCTCTCTCTCTCTCTCTCTCTCTCTCTCTCTCTCTCTCTCTCTCTCTCTCTCTCTCTCTCTCTCTCTCTCTCTCTCTCTCTCTCTCTCTCTCTCTCTCTCTCTCTCTCTCTCTCTCTCTCTCTCTCTCTCTCTCTCTCTCTCTCTCTCTCTCTCTCTCTCTCTCTCTCTCTCTCTCTCTCTCTCTCTCTCTCTCTCTCTCTCTCTCTCTCTCTCTCTCTCTCTCTCTCTCTCTCTCTCTCTCTCTCTCTCTCTCTCTCTCTCTCTCTCTCTCTCTCTCTCTCTCTCTCTCTCTCTCTCTCTCTCTCTCTCTCTCTCTCTCTCTCTCTCTCTCTCTCTCTCTCTCTCTCTCTCTCTCTCTCTCTCTCTCTCTCTCTCTCTCTCTCTCTCTCTCTCTCTCTCTCTCTCTCTCTCTCTCTCTCTCTCTCTCTCTCTCTCTCTCTCTCTCTCTCTCTCTCTCTCTCTCTCTCTCTCTCTCTCTCTCTCTCTCTCTCTCTCTCTCTCTCTCTCTCTCTCTCTCTCTCTCTCTCTCTCTCTCTCTCTCTCTCTCTCTCTCTGTTACTTTCCTCCTGACAAGCGGAATGAATCAGCCCGCTCTGTGAATGCTGAACGTGTGTCAGAGTGAAGCCAAAACGCATCACCTTTAGGTAAACTTTTCCCTTTCCCGGCAAATTAATCAGACACTGAATGTTTAACACAACAGATATTTCCCGCCAGATGCATTGTGGATGTTTTGAGGCAGAATTTGCGGACTATAAATCGAAAAATAAGTCGTAATCCTTTAAAAAATACGCGCATGTTATTTTTTTTAGGAAAGTAATTTGGGTGATTTGCGGTGAATAATTATGTTTCAAATAGAATTCTCTACCTGAATGCTGCGGTGGTCATCCCTGATTATTTTTGTGTAATGGAACTAACAAAACATAATTATATTCCTTCAAAACACGCCGGGGCCCATAGCTTTGATAGACGCTAGCCGCTTTTGACTGGCACAACAAAAAGGCGGGCGTGCGCTCTGTTAACTAACCTACATCGTTACCGCCTCCGCTGCAAACTCCATCATGTATCTCTGCTCGACGGAAATAATGGAATATCTGGGCAGCGGGGTGAGGAAGGGTTGCGGTGGGTGTATCTCCCTGCCAGCCAGATCTAGCACAGGGAAGGGTATAGAGCTGCCTTTTTGTCTATCCCTTTGTCTTGCATTATACTTTCTTCTTAATCACTTATCCCTGCTCTGTTCTTTACAATGCAACACTAACTTTCATTCTTTTATTGCTCACTCTAGTAGACTCCGGATACATGCTTGACTTTTCTTGTTGTATTCTAACTCAAGGCTTAAGAAGTGTATCAAGACGTTTTCTCAACTGCAGACAAAGGCACAAGTAGAACTCTCCTATTCAGTTGCTAAAGAAACAACGAGGAGGTTAAAATACTTACTTTTTTTGGGGGTATTTGTTTGGTTTTCGTTTCCCGTTCAAGGAAAGAAGGGTGACGATGTGAACCGCAGCTACTCGTGCAGGTGAAGGAGAGGCGTCGTCTTGGCGTATGGTGACTTTATCTCACCCTCAGTGTACTCAGTCGTATATTGGAAGAGGTTTTGCCGAAGTTTCGATTATACTCGTATATTTGTACATTACACAACAATGCCAGAATTATCACTTTGTATTGTTATTGTAATTACAGCTCACTGGTTAGCTTCTGATAATATTCTGAGAAATTAATGATATTTTTTATTTACTGATACATTGAAAATAACAGCATTACTCTATCAGTCTAAATTTAATTTATTCCTTTAGTAAATATGAAACACTGCTTTGCAATCTGATCATATCCTAAGATTTGGATAGATTTGTAGTATTTTTACATAAATGATAAATTTTTAATTGAATTATATTTTTTCTTAGTAGTTGATTTAATTGCAATTGTTGTGCAACATCAAAGTCTCTTGTTTAATTACTAAATATGGCGGCAGGATTAACAATCTGTTCATTTTCTTAAATTCTGATAAAAATAGTTTTTTTAGTCGTTCACTTAAATATGATTACAGTACAACAGGTTTTATTGAAGCCATCCCGTGATAAATATTGAGGCCGTGTTTTGCACTGGCTGGTTGTGGTGGGCCGGGTAGTACTGGCCTTGAGTGCCACGGTTGACCTTGCCGGGGTTTAAACTTGGCGCGTTTTTAGTGACCTGAAATATGGCGGCGGCCTGATGCAGTAATAATCGTGTCAGGGACTTAGTGCTGGCCGACCGAACTGCTCGTGGTAGCGGTGGTGGCGGTGCGGGTGCTGGCGTGAACAGTGTGTGTGTGTGTGTGTGTGTGTGTGTGTGTGTGTGTGTGTGTGTGTGTGTGTGTGTGTGTGTGTGTGTGTGTGTGTGTGTGTGTGTGTGTCTGCGTCTACTTTCTTCATATGAATTTTTTTCTCTGGTCTTTTTTTTATGTGTGGAGAGAGAGAGAGAGAGAGAGAGAGAGAGAGAGAGAGAGAGAGAGAGAGAGAGAGCCCAAGCGTACGTTATCTTAATCTTGCTCTTGACCTCCTGTTCCCCTTACCGCCGCTGAAAGAACGAAACCACACGTACAACCAGACTTAATGACTGAGATCTGGTGAGGCACACGCTACACTGCACTTGGACGCCCTTGTTAGGAAAGCATTAAGACGGTCTGCACTTGCCCCATTTTTCCCTTAACGAAGAAAGGGCCATTGTCTTACACACGAGTCTTCTAAACCTGGAATGAAAGTAAAAAGAAAAAAGGAAAACTTACCACAAAGCATTCAATGATAAACCTCTGATCAAGTCGCCAAATTTTACACGTTTTATTAATTAGCCTTGTTTACCGGAGAGAGACAAAGGCGGAAGATAGTTTTGTGTAAGAGACCCCGGTGATTCTTCCAATTAGTGAAGGGAGGGACTGAGGATGAAAGAAGCACGGGGCGAGGTGGTGTTGGAGCGGTGTGTGGGGATGGGTGGGAGGTTCAGTGGGAGGGCGTGCACAGGTCGTCTAGCTTATTAAGTGAGGCATTGTTCTGTGTTTACGTGTTAACCTGGTGTCTTGCCGCCCAACAAAGACTCCACCGCGATCCATATTCATCCCAGTGTTTGTGTGATGTTAAGGATTATGTTTGTTTTTTTCCCTCCTCCTTCTCCTCTCCCAGCTCCTCCTTCTCATCTTCCTCCTTTTTATATTATCCTACAGCTCCTTTCCTCCACTTCCTTGCCTCATTTTCTCATGGATCTCCTCCTCATCTTCGTGTTTTTCTCTTTCACTCCTCCTACTCCTCCTCCTCCTCCTCCTCCTCCTCCTCCTCCTCCTCCTCCTCCTCCTCCTCTTCCGCTGTTGTTTGTTTGCCCAGCTCTTTCAATATGAATCCGTATGCTCCTTTATCCTGCACACACACACACACACACACACACACACACACACACACACACACACACACACACACACACACACACACACACACACACACACACACACACACACACACACACACACACACACACACACACACACACACACATAGTCAGTATCATTATTCATAAAAGTATTAATAACTGTAATAACAACGATAATAATAATAAAAACATTAATAAGAAAGATAATAATAATAAAGATAATAATAATAATAATAATAATAATAATAATAATAATAATGTTAATAATAATAACAAAAACAACTATAAAATAAGAACCATTGCGAAATACCCGCTGAAGAATTCTTTTCAACGTGTCTGAATATTTCTTTTTATTACTATTTTTTTTTCTATTTATTTTTTTTTTTTATTTTCACTCGTAGAAGCAACGTTAAAATTTTGTGATGCACTTTCACGCATTTCCACGACTTGCCCGGGGAATATATGAAGGAATAAAAAAATCGCCAGCTTCATCCTCACTAAGACTCGCGGGGAAAGGTAATGAAAAAGTGGCTTATGCTGCAGCTTTTGTTCGACTCTATTTTATGACGAGTCGGAGCTGCGTGGGGCAGATATTAGCGTCACGTAAAGCACATGTACTCTTTCCGTTCGTCCGTGTGTGTGTGTGTGTGTGTGTGTGTGTGTGTGTGTGTGTGTGTGTGTGTGTGTGTGTGTGTGTGTATCTCTGTCTCTCTTTCTCTATGTCTCGTTTGGTCTCTTTCTCTATCTCTCTCTCTCTCTCTCTCTCTCTCTCTCTCTCTCTCTCTCTCTCTCTCTCTCTCTCTCTCTCTCTCTCTCTCTCTCTCTCTCTCTCTCTCTCTCTCTCTCTCTCTCTCTCTCTCTCTCTCTCTCTCTCTCTCTCTCTCTCTCTCTCTCTCTCTCTCTCTCTCTCTCTCTCTCTCACACACACACACACACACACACACACACACACACACACACACACACACACACACACACACACACACACACACACACACTCTCCTCCGGTGGTCGTCGGGTTTTCTTCATCTTCCTTCCCTTTCTTTACCGTTCCACGTCTTCTACTTCGTGTGGTATGGCTGGTCTCACTAATTCTTACCGACACACCATATATTACCCTGTCGGCGGCTGTCAGCTAAAGTTACCTAAGTATTGGGGTACCGCTCCCTCCTCGTTACCAAGTCCCCGTGATTCCTTCTTGGTCAGCCAGGTGGTCGACACGGCTGGGCGGACTTGGCTGTGTGTGTAGCATGCCCTGCGTGTTGTGTGTCCTTGTGCGAATGTTGTAGGTCTTGCTTGTTGTTTATTGAGTGCCTTGTTACTTGTGTTTTCTTGATATGTTATTTCAATCATTTTTTTTCAGTAATTAAGCATATCAAGTCGATAAACAGGTAATAGATCACTTAACAGTATATTAGTTAGTGTTTTATGAAGTGGTTGTGGTCGTTTTCGTCGTATTCGATTTGATATATAACGCAGAAAAGGAAAAAAAAAAAAACACATAAAGCTTTATTTCTTCTTGGTAAATGTAATGAAATAATTAACCTTTTTCAACACACACACACACACACACACACACACACACACACACACACACACACACACACACACACACACACACACACACACACACACACACACACACACACACACACACACACACACACACACACACATTTTCCGTGATTGATTCAGTTGTGTCTTGACGTTGGGCATCGCGCTGCCTCCTCCCTTTACTTGACCAAGGAATTCAGTTAACGCCCAGGGGAAGACAGGGCCGGGTTTGTGCGAGGCTCTGCGCTAAACACTGCGGCTGTAGAAGGCTTAAGGTTAAAGTTTTGCTACATTTGTATCCATTTTTTTTTTTAATCTCTGACAGTACCACTGATCAATTGAATTTTGTTTTAAGTTTTATGTCGGGATTTTGTTAATTTTATTAATTTTTTTATTCAGGTTAAAAATACCTTGAAACTCTTGCAATATAATCGTAAAAGTATTTATTTTTTTCTTACTATGATCCGGTAATTGTCACCAGTAACTAACTGATGGATTAAATACATAACTTTTGATAGTATTCTGACTCATAAAAAAGGTACATCACTGTTTATTAATTCATTTAATGAATGATGTATGTATTTGTTTGTTTACTTAAGTAGAAATTCATTAATTGTTATGAGGATAAGAGAATAATTGTTTGGGAGAGAGAGAGAGAGAGAGAG
>NC_059287.1:945000-1045000 GCF_017591435.1 Portunus trituberculatus
GCTTCACTGACTCCCAGGTTAATGTATGGAAAGCTGAGTGTGAAGGGAACGTTACGTCATTTCAGGTTAATGTTCTGCAATCTACAGAATCAGCTGTGTAGAATCAGTATTTGTGTCATGATTACTTACATATATATATTTTATGTTGATAGTTCTGGAATTTACGTAGTTGATGCAATAAGTGTTTTATCATAATATGGATAGAAAACAGCAACAATAACAATAATAACAACAACAAATCACGGAAGTCACACAGTCGCTCCTTCATAAAGTCCTTTTGTCTCCGTGTGATGCCAAGCAGAGTTCTTTTTTTTTTTCTTGTGATGGAGACTGAACGTTCGGTCACGCGGTATGGAGACGTAATGAGGTCGTATCATTGTGGTCGAGGTCCTGAGGTCGTCACCGAAATGTACCATCTTATTTACGTGATGTTTTTGATATACATGTTTTTTCCTTAACTTTGTTCTTATTTTTGGAGTGTACAAGTAAACAATGTGTGTAGCCAAGTGGTGAGCTAGGGTCCCGCTGCCAGGCTGTGTGCCGTGAAGTCATTGCCACAGCGCTGCTGGTAGTGGCAGGCAGCGCCAGACAGGTCGCCGGTCCACCACTACGGTCCTAATTATTTTCGTGTTATTCATGAATGGATGAATTTTGTGTGGGCTGAAAAAAAGTTTCGTTTTAATTAATTTTGAAAAGGGCTGCAGTATTAACTGTGTAACTAAGAAATTACAAGTTTTTCCCTATCGTGTATTGCGTATTGAAATTAATTCTTGTTGAGACTTCTTTTTTTAAACTCGCGCACATGTAATTTCAATTTCTCTATGTTAAATTAAGCTATTTTAATTTAGGTTCTTTGTGGTTGATATGGAGATATAATTTCCTTTCCTGGCATATCGATGCTATTAATTATGATTTTTATTTTCTCGCTGAATCATTGAGTGAATATCAATAATGATTTTTATTACATTTTGAACTCTTGATATAATATAAAGTGCCTCGTCGCTGCCAAATACAGTTTATATTTCCTCGGAGAAAAAAGTTTGTAAATTTTTTTTGTAGAGAAATGATGAGGTTAGGAGATAGCGACATACGGCAAGGCTCTCCCTCAGCAGACACGTGTTTATTACTTCACCACCTGCTGCAGTAGTCACCGATATTATACGCTCACATTCTTTTGTTACGACAGAGGATTGACAGTACATATTTCAGCGTTGCGTGCTTGCGAAACACCGGCATAAGTTTCAAGAGGAAATGATTCTATCCTCATTGCATTGCCAGACACTCTAACTTGATTAAACTGTGACTCTTACTGCGCTTGAAGAAGGGAGAGTAGATGCCAAGTGTGCGGGAGGCAGTGGACTTCCTACTTGCATGAACTGAGGAAGTGTAGGGAAGTGTTCCGGCTCCAGATTATCTAGACAATTATGAATATTTAATTATTAATTGTGCCCGTATTCTGAATGAATGAACGTCTGAATCACTTCCTGGAACTCTGGCTTCCGTCCTGCCCTCCGTGCATGTGTAAAACTGAGGCGAGCAAATCATAGCCACGCTAACTAATGCTGCCAATATTTGTTTGGCGCGGAAAGAAAGCCATCCTGGAGATTGGCTTTCAGGGGTTTCTGGGAAGTGACGTGAAGGGAAAGGCAACGAGGCATCATCGGCTTACCTCCTCCGCTGGTGCTGGTCTGCGTCAAGAACATAACGGAAGAAAATAAGACGAGTTCCAACAAAGCAGTAAACCTACATACGGAAGTCTCTGTTTAAAGCATGGCCTTTATCTACCTGACCTATATCCACTTTATCTGCCCTGTCCATAAATTTATCTTATTTTGAATCACTCCATGACGTGAGGCTAAAAAAAAAAAAAAAAAAAAAAAAAAAAAAAACACGATTGTCGAGTTTATTCCATACAATTTCAAAATACTTTATTGAAGATGGCCATTTATGAACAATAAACCACTAATTATGTTTTAATGTAGAAATTACGTACAGATGGAAACTTTGCCAACCAAATATACTTTTCACTGAATATCGACGCAGGGCTTAATTTCAGTACAATCATGCCATGTTTAGAGTCTGAAATTCCCTGTGACGTGATCCTGCAAGCCTTGAGTGAGTGGTCGTCACACCGAACTTAGAAGACTTGGAGACAGTTTCATGTTTCGTATTTTTTTTCTCTTTCTCAATCTCTTCTGACAGAATCCCCAAAACTGGACACGAGGAAGACGAAATCCGAATAGTCTGAAATGTGCACTGGAAGAAAAAATGGCAGTAAACAAAAGAAAAGAAACCGAAGTAATGGCAGTGGAGGAAGGCAGGCGAAGGAGAGAGGCTGATGGGAAACGCGAGTTTACGAAGGAGGTGAAAAGTCAATGAAAAAAAGCAGGAAGTGGAGTAATTTGAGTCGAAATAGAGTTATAGAACTTGGCAATAAAGAAGGGATGCTGCACCGAAGAAGGAAAGGAATCCAATGTCGTCTCCGGGTGTAGGGAGGGCTGGCAGGATGAAGGAGAGGGCCAGGTAAGGGAGGGATGGCAGGGGACGGCAGGGGAGAGCGGGAAGGGTAGGAGAGAATGGCTGGGGTAGGGGAAAGGAGGGAAGGACAGGGTTTTGAGGCCCGGTGAGTAATGCAGAAATGGAGCTTTGGATGATTGGAGTTCTCTGCGTGACAGCTTAACAAAAATGTATATTTTTGCATCACCACTCACATTTTCCACGAGCAGCGATGCTTGCTGCACTTCTCCCTTGCGTTGAATGGCACAAGGGAACAGAACATAGAGGGCTTGGTGATATATTATAAGACGTTTTTTTATCAGAATGGCGTGGAATAGACGGCACCGACATGAGGTGGTTGTGGTGGTGGTGGTGGTGGTTGCTTCAGGATCGTGCACGTGATTGATTGTCAAAATAATTAGTAAACTGTGAACTTCTGTTGTTATTTCAAGTAACTGGATATTATCTCAAAGTGTTTAGAATGACTGTTCTTTTTCATTATCAACCTATATCTCTGTCGATGAATATAGGAGTACACTTCCTTGATGAAGTTGTCAAGTTATGTATTAGTTTACTGAGATACTTTTGATAACATTTTATAGGAAATATCACTTATCACTTACTCAATTTTATTCTCGTTGTGAAAAGATCCTTCAATCAGACGTCCTTCTAACACTCGATTGTTATTTACTCAAAAGTCAAAGTGTTGGCGTCTCTCCTTGAACACGGCACTAGTAAATTACCAAGATGCTAAAAGTCTGAATAAAAGTGAGGCAGACGGCGGGGCGTCATAAGTTGTGCGAGGGAGGGAGAGTTAATAAGAGACAGGGGGAGCGGGAAGGGAGGAAGGGGAAGCGAAACCCCGCCCTTGCTTCTCGAGTCTCTTCATGTTGGGAATCTTGTCTTAAAGCAAGGAGGCAACAGCGGTCAAATCAGCATCCACTCTCCCGTCTCTCACTCCTCTCCCACACGGAATCCCTCAGGCCTTCACTGCCGTGCGTGTCGTGGTCTAATCCACATTTAATTTCTCCCAAGAGAAATTAACTACACTGAGCATTGCTGGGCAACGGGCGAGTGTCTCCCGCTTTAGAAGGACCAGAATAGTGTGGCAGGCTTGTGTGTAGCTGCTGTCTTCTTTTCTCCCTGCGGCGCGAGGTGACCGCCTTTCTTATCACCCACCTCCAGGACCACACCATGAATGTTGGAGACTCGTCAGCACAGTGTTTGCTGCGCCGCGGGAGTTTTCCCTCACTTGTTGATTTGACTCGGGGGCAATGGTGCCGTGCATGTTTGTGTTCCTGTTTTTCTTCTCTTCGCATGCTATGGTGTTCATCCTTGAAGAAAGTGGATATTGTAATTACATTTTGATTCTACTGGCTAATATGCGTACTTTGCTTTGAAAGAAGTATGAACCTCTGAGTATCTTAAACATTTTCCGGTGATATTAACTTAAGTTTTATTCTCTCTCTCTCTCTCTCTCTCTCTCTCTCTCTCTCTCTCTCTCTCTCTCTCTCTCTCTCTCTCTCTCTCTCTCTCTCTCTCTCTCTCTCTCTCTCTCTCTCTCTCTTCACATCGTCAATTACTCCCCCACCGTCAGAGCTTTGCTTTTCAGATCGCTCAATTCATTCGGCCACAAACGGAAGTCCCGCGGAAATAGATGCAGGTGATGGACTGCCGGCCGATGACCAAGAATCCTCTAATGCTCCGGCCAAATTCAACAAAGTCCTCCCCACACACACCGCCATTAAAAAAAACAAAGGATCCAATTTCAAGAGACCGCGTGTAGCTCGGACGTTTGAAATCCCTTGGCAGCATTTGTTTGGAATTCTATTTACATATTTGGCCATTCGTCTCCCGGAGGTGAACTTCTCGTGAGGTGGCTGTACTCCCTTTCCCCCAGCTTCTCTCTCTCTCTCTCTCTCTCTCTCTCTCTCTCTCTCTCTCTCTCTCTCTCTCTCTCTCTCTCTCTCTCTCTCTCTCTCTCTCTCTCTCTCTCTCTCTCTCTCTCTCTCTCTCTCTCTCTCTCTCTCTCCATTGCTCCTTTTAATCTGAACGCATCCACCACCACTTAGACCATCATCTCCAACTCCTCTTCTTCCTCCTCCTCCTCCACCTCCTCCTCCTCCTCCTCCTCCTCCTCCTCCTCCTCTTCCTCCTCCTCCTCCTCCTCCTCTTCATCCTCTATCTGTCAGTCCCATAATAAGTATTTTTTGTATATTATAAGAGAAAATTAATGTGAATGCTTAGGAAGGTAGGCAGAGAGAGAGAGAGAGAGAGAGAGAGAGAGAGAGAGAGAGAGAGAGAGAGAGAGAGAGAGAAAGAGTCTATCAAAGTGCATGTGTGTGTCTGCGTGCGGTGCCAGTCATCGTTGCGTGCATTAAGGTCCCTGAAGGGCGGTGGCGGTGACACTTGCACCGGTAAATATATTAATCATCGGCTGCCACCACCTCGTCCCCCTGACATCCTGACACCGCTGACGACTGGCGGCCATCCTGGATCGCTGACATGATTTATTTTGTGTCAGTCGGTCGGGGGCTGGACGCGGCCCGGGTGACATGAGCACTGTGATTGCCAGCCGTGATTGATGGACGCCGCGCTGTGCAGGGAATAGTACATGGAATACACGTGCGTAAAAGTATCTAGAGAAATGACGTGTAATTAACGCATCTTTCACTGATGTGCGAAAAAAAAAATAAACTGATAAATGTAATCAATAGCTCCATAAATGCAGTAAGAACGTAATACAGTACCATGACGCAGACTAACTCTATCTAGGTACCCCAAGCACTGAGCCTCATCACCAATACTCTAACCCTTCAGTGTTAACTACAAGATCATGTTCGGAAGCACATCCCTCTAATTAATCAACTTTAGAGGCTGTTCTTATGATTACTGTGACTGATTAACAAACCCTCTACAGTACTGATAGGATATACACTCTTGGGAAGCCAGCTTACCATATGTGGGCTTTGAAAATAACCATATTAAGAGAATGGTCCATATTAAGAAACGCTTTGCTCTCTCATCTCGAATATTTTCCAAGGCCACAGGTATGATTAGCAGGGTTTTCAAGAGTGTTTCTCCAGTTAATAATTATATATATACATCTTATCACTCTACCTCAATAACAGTAAAACCACCTTAAAAAACTCGTGTAAACTTAAATAAACCATCTTGAAATAGTGGAGGTAAAGCATAGAAGTGTTTGTGAATACTAGCCTAAGAACAACATTTCAGGAGCAAAGTAGCGAGGGAGACAAAGGTTGAGCACGTTAGAGTCTTGGTATAAATTGCTGGGCTGCAAAGTTTCATAAGGTAAGTGACCGAGGTAATGGCGATTCAATAACATGCCAATGAGTGTATTAACCCAATAGCGAAGCGCGGGGAGGCTTTAATTAAACACTCCACTGTTGACTGTTGACTGTTAGCTCGAAATGTGTAAAAGTATCCATTGCCAAGGTGTATTATAGTATTAAGAGAGAGAGAGAGAGAGAGAGAGAGAGAGAGAGAGAGAGAGAGAGAGAGAGAGAGAGAGAGAGAACATTACAATCATTTAATTTATAACTAGTTTTATATAGTTTTTTTTTTTTGCATTGTTAGGATGAATTTTTATCCTTTCCTGTTAAGTAGAAAAGATAAAAATTTTCTTAGTCATCTCCTAATTTTTGTATTAAATTTTTATTGTATTGATATAGCACACACACACACACACACACACACACACACACACACACACACACACACACACACACACACACACACACACACACACACACACACACACACACACACACACACACACACACACACACGATAAAGTAAAATAAAATACGAAATACCGGTAATTAAATGATAAAGAATAAGAGCACAATGAACAGTCGAATAAAAACAACAACTTGACGAAAAACAAACGAACATGGAAATCCCCCGAGAACCACAATTAAGAATCTTGAAATGTGAAACCAAGGCCGCAAAAAGGAAGCCAAGTAAGGTTAATTGGAATCCAGAGAAATAAACTTGGCAGAAGCCCCAGCGAGACCAAGGTGGATTGACCCGCCCACAGATTAAAAAGCTGTTTTGCCGCTTGAAAATAGAACTCCAGAATTCCACGAGCAGAAGCAGAGACGTTGGGTGGATGTCAGGGCATGGCTGGCTCATCATCTGCTCTGTTCATCACGTAGACTTTTATTTCATTGTTAACTTAGAGCATGGGAGGTAACAGAGAGCTTACGGTAACGCTAGGAGCATTTGAAACATACATTAACCTGGAGCATTGGAAATATCTACGTAAATCTGGTAAACTCTGGAACTCCATGCCTGCTTCTGTATCCCCAACTTCCTATGACTTGACTTTATTTCAGAAGGAGGTTTCAAGACATTTATCTCTTTCTTTCGGCCAACTTTTCGGACGTAAAATGTGACTTGCAACAAAATGGACATTTTTCCACTTTTTGTTGTCCTCGGCCAGCTTTCCTCTCTTACATATAAATAAAAAAAATCAGGAATTGCAGAAAATTAGAAAGCAGAGCATGGCTGAGAGATATCCTTCTATTTTAATTTTGTTAGTCGTTATTTCATTGTTAATTCAGTGCCCAAAAGTTGAGGGTATCGGATTAATTATCTTCACTGACGTTACAGCTGTAATGGAAACAATATTATAAAACAGACGTGTAGAAAGTTGTGAATGGACAATTATTTACCAGTGAAATTATTAAACTATTCAAGTACTTGATTGTGTTCCTTGATTTGCTTACTAAAGAAAAAAAAAATAATACATATCAGGAAGTAATGAAGGAGAGGAGAGGAATGCTGTTAACTTCAGGCATTTAGCCTACCTTCACTGCAACTCTCTGCTTCAGTTCATGGGAGATAAAATATAGATGCGAAGACTTACTGTTTAGACTCCAGAAATAGTAATGGCTGTTAACTTGGCTGGAATATTACTTTTTTCCTCTCTCTCTCTTACCTCAATTACTGTACTACCCTGAATCACTTCCTTGAGACAGACTGTAGTGGCAAGAACTCAATACCTGAACTCCCAGCACGGGACTGAGTACACCTGGAGGAAAGCTTGTTGAGGGATGCCTGGAAGTAAGAGTCAGTTAATGGAATCGTAAGTTGCCGGTAAAAAAGGCTGTTTTTACTGTGAGATCGGGAATAAAGAACAGTTACTATATTTTTAGTACGTGTGTGTATGTGTGTTTCCGTACGGCTTGTGTGAGTGCGCCGAACAGCCGAGCCTCAGGTGAGCGTGTACCTGCCTGAGAGAGAGAGAGAGAGAGTGGGAAAGGTGGGAGTGGGAGGGGAGCAGGTGTGGCGGGCTGTCCCTCCCAGTCGAGAGAGAGGATGAGAGGGAGGCTGAGGGAGGGGACGAGAGGGAGGCTGGCAGGGGACGGAAGGGAGGCTGAGAGGGGACGAGAGGGAGGATGGGAGGGAGTGAGATGGTGGGTGAAGAGGAGAATGAGAGGAAGGCCAGGAGGGGACGAGAGGGAGGCTGGAGTGAGGGAGTGAGAAGGGATCGGGGCGGGAGGTGGGGGGCTGGGGCGATAGGGAGGCTGGTGGCTGGTGGTTGGGGATCAGGATGCGGGAGGTGGAGAGGAAGAGAGAGAGAGAGAGAGGGAGAAGGGAAAGCGAACCCCTGGCGACCACTGGCGTTACCCAGGCAACCGGCGCGAGGTGGATGCCCGGCATGGCTTCGTCTCGCTCGCAACATATGTAAACAAGCTGTCGAGGCTGTTACCAACCGTGGCCTGAGACCGACCCTTACGACCCCACACCGCAGAGGGGAACTTGGGCCGCGGCGGGAGGGCTTAATGCTGCCTAATATCATCTCCAATTTGAAGTTTTGGTGCGTATCTCGATCCTTAATATGATACGAGAGGCTAATATGTGTTTATGCTGGAGTGTGTGTGTGTGTGTGTGTGTGTGTGTGTGTGTGTGTGTGTGTGTGAGAGAGAGAGAGAGAGAGAGAGAGAGAGAGAGAGAGAGAGAGAGAGAGAGAGAGAGAGAGATGTTTGTCGCACAATAATAGGAATTGATATAGGTATATGACTAAAACACAAGTGCCTAACAGAGAGAGAGAGAGAGAGAGAGAGAGAGAGAGAGAGAGAGAGAGAGAGAGATGGAGATTCACAGTCACATTAAAGGTAAACATTTTTCTCCTGTCAATGAGCAGTAATGAAATTCGAATTACCCATAAGGCGTCACGACCATAGTCAATCCTGCTCGCCGTCACTCTCAACTAACACTGTCGCCGCGGTACGAATTGCCACATAAATAGGCCTAAAATATTTCTTGCATGAGGCCTACAACGTGCTGTGTAGGCCACGACAAACACGAGCACCACGTAAACAACAAATAATATGGTTCTTTTTACTTGTTTGTATCTTAGGATGTTTTGGTGGTCCGTGGCCGCCGGCAGGGCAAGGTACGGGGGAGCAGGGACAGGAGGAGGAGGAGGAGGAGGAGGAGGAGGAGGAGGAGGAGGAGGAGGAGGAGGAGGAGGAGGAGGAGGAGGATGTTATGGCGCTATGATCTCCTCCTGGAACCATACAAGTCTCCTCAATCGTCGGTATAATTAAATAACATTAATTGGTTTGTCTGTGGCCAATTACTTTAATAGACTAACTTGAGGCGGAAAATGAACCTCGTAATTGCTTCAATTAGTAGGAAGACGTACAAAAATGGACGACAATGAGGAAACTACACTTGTTCTCAAAAGACCTGAACTTAACTCCGACTTTTCCTTAAAACTTGCCCTTGTGTGAAGCTGAACCCAAATGATATTATCTATTTGTATGTGTGTGTGTGTGTGTGTGTGTGTGTGTGTGTGTGTGTGTGTGTGTGTGTGTGTGTGTGTGTGTGTGTGTGTGTGTGTGTGTGTGTGTGTGTGTGTGTTTACTTGCCTCTGTGTGTTCATCTGTCTGTGTAACTGGGCTATAGCCAAGGCAGGCACCTCGTGACGTGAGTGCAGGGCAGAGAGTATACTAAAGCGTTACTGTTGCTTCTTCATGCACAGTTTGCCTTCATAAAGCACTGGGCATCTCTATGCAAGAACTCAACGCTAAGTCTCGAAAACTTGCCTTTGTCTTTCTCTGATGATACACATTGCATTTTAAATCATGTGTTGCGTCCGAGCAGAGGCTTTTGTTTACACACTGGCCGCTACATATAAGGAGGCTTAGTGGTCTATGTAGTATTTGCCAGGGTATTACAATATCATTTTTCTCTGATGAAGGCTGCTGCGCCGGACTCTTTATTTTCAAGAGTTCTTGTTGTTTAAATAGACACAGGGTTTGAAGCTTACTGCGTTAATACTTCATTAACAATCACAAAACACGCATACTCACTCGTTCGAAGGCTTTACATATGTATTGAATTGTATATTTTTGACAGTGGTGTACATGATTAGAGTAAATCGCACGAACTCTCATTGGGGAGGCTAATAATTTGAGGAAATCAATGAATAAAACACACTAGATCTGTTAATGCTTTAATAGAACAAAGAAAAAAATGCTAATAATGCTTAAAATAATGTTGCACCCATGCTCCACTTTCATTATCTCCCTCCTCCTCCCTTATGCACCACTTCTCTCCACTGCCCTCGTCCTCTCCCCACTTCCCGCTGCCTCCCTTGGCCCGGGCCAGCGCGGTGTCCCTCTAAAACACAGGTAAGGTTGGAGCCGATCAAGGCCACTTCCCGCCGCTCATTTGTCTTGCTGTAACAATGGGATTAGTGCCTTTATTGTGGCGGCGGCCTTAGCTAGGCTCCACCAACACAAAAGCCCCACCGTATTTACTGCATCCAGCCTCGTTATATTTTTGTTTCGTCATGGGAACGCAATAGGTTCATTAATTACGACCACAGGGATAATTCCTCCTCCATAGAGAGAGCATTACAGGACTGCTCTCAATGCCACTCGCCCTGCCAGCCTGCCTGCTACCTGCTCTGTATGTGTGTGTGTGTGTGTGTGTGTGTGTGTGTGTGTGTGTGTGTGTGTGTGTGTGTGTGTGTCTCTCTCTCTCTCTCTCTCTCTCTCTCTCTCTCTCTCTCTCTCTCTCTCTCTCTCTCTCTCTCTCTCTCTCTCTCTCTCTCTCTCTCTCTCTCTCTCTCTCTCTCTCTCTCTCTCTCTCTCTCTCTCTCTCTCTCTCTCTCTCTCTCTCTCTCTCTCTCTCTCTCTCTCTCTCTAGTGCTCGCGTGCCTTCCTCCTGAAGTAATCATGTTATTTCATTAAAAGTGTGCAGCCTTGCCAGGGTGGTGACGGCGGGACACTACGAAGCGGAGGGCAGAGCGGGACGTGGCCTTGTGTGGAGGGAAGATAGAAAAGTGTTTATTGTCATTACCTGTCTAAATAAAGCTGAGAGAGAGAGAGAGAGAGAGAGAGAGAGAGAGAGAGAGAGAGAGAGAGAGAGAGAGAGAGAGACAGCAGAATGACAAGCATAAAATGTGCGTGATTGACAGACAGACTGACCGAATCACTGTCTTTCTGAGGTAAATATCAACAAACGGACAGACAGACAAATGAAGTGAAGCAAAAATAGTCAGGTTGAGATATTATGATTTTTGGTGCGTATAATTACATTGTTCTTTTTAAATGAGAATTATTTGTCTTGGCTTAACATTCTATTTAGAGTAAAATGCGTATTGTGCTTTTCATGGCTACTACGAGAATTACTGGTTATTTATGTATTGCTGTTGTATTACTGCTACTAATGCTACTACTATTTCTACTGCTACTGCTATTGCTATTGCTACTACTACTACTGCTACTGCTACTGCTACTGCTGCTACTACTACTATTATTTCTACTACTACTACTACTACTACTAGTACTACTACGACTTATATTTCTATTTCTACTTCTACTTCTACTACTACTACTACTACTACTACTACTACTACTACTACTACTACTACTACTACTACTACTACTACTACTACTACTACTACTACTGCTGCTGCAACTACTGCTACAACACGTACTACAACAATTACAACAGCAACAACAACAACAACAACAACAACAGCAACAACAACAACAACAACAACAACAACAACAACAACAACAACTACTACTACTACTACTTCTACTACTATTACTACTACTAATACTGGTACATCTTCTACTGCTACTACTACTACTACTACTACTAGTACTACTACTACTACTACTGCTTCAACTCTATACATAACTGTTTAACCCTTAAATGTTCAAATCATTCCGTTTATGCGTACTAATAAATTATCTATCTTAATTATACCGTCCAGTTATGTCGCATAAGAAGGAAAAAAACACTGACACGTTAACACAAGGAAAAGAAACACAAAAGTAAGCATTTTCATCGCACAGTTCCAGTTTCTCATCGTTTTGCTATTTTTACTCGGCTACTTAATATGCATGTGTCTTATTTGCATGTTAACTTTTTTTTTTCACCTGGTTTGGTTTAAAGGTGAGAACGACCACACGGCTACAGGAGGTCAGTAAGGAAATGGGTCTTGAAGGGACCCAGAGGAGGAGTTTTCTATCATATATGTCTTCTATACATCCTCTTCTTCCGCTCCCTCCTTCTTCCCTCTCTTATTTTCGTGTCCCCCCTAGCATTAATTCTCAACATCATATTTCGCAGCCCTTCACCTCTTTCATATGGAGACCCTTCTACCCTCT
This sequence comes from Portunus trituberculatus, assembly GCF_017591435.1. Lineage (NCBI taxonomy): Eukaryota > Metazoa > Arthropoda > Malacostraca > Decapoda > Portunidae > Portunus > Portunus trituberculatus. The sequence goes on from NC_059287.1 coordinate 957,162, forward strand.
CTTCCTTCCCCTCATCTCCTCTTTCACATCCCCTTCTGTTCCCTCCCATCTCTTCCATTACCGTGTCTCCCTACCCTCTCCGTCTATCCCTCTCCCTCTCCCCATCTCCATCTCTCTCTTCCTCCCCTCGTGTTTTGAAGATCCAGGTTACAGGTAGACGATGTTGACAGCTGAAGTTCATTCTCTTTTTCTTTCCTTTTCTTTCCCTCTTCCTCTTTTTTTCAATTTGCATTAATGAACCTGCAAAAATGGAAATCATTATTACTTTGCTAAATACAGTCAAGGGGACTCTTGGGGGCCTTGTTTGTGAGCGTGGTGCAGGAGAAGCAAGGTGGAGAAAGAATAAAGAGAGGGAGGAGGAAGAGGAGGAAAAGGAGGAGGATGATAAGGCTGAGCGAGAATGGAGGAAGACGAAGAGAAGAAGGATAACAAGTAGAAAGACGAGAAGCGGGTGTGTAGGAGGAAGAACAAGAGGAGGAGGCAGAGGAGGAGGAGAAGGAGTAACATGATGATAGTGATGTTGGGGAAGAGGACAGAAGAGTACAGGTGGGAGGAGGAGGAGGAGGAGGAGGAGGAGGAGGAGGAGGAGGAGGAGGAGGAGGAGGAGGAGGAGGAGGAGGAGGAGGAGGAGGATGAAGAGGAGAAAAGAAGCTACCTGGCGTGTTATTCTGTGCAAGGTAATTCTGCCTGTTGACATCTGAAATAGAGAGATCATGTCGGTCTCTATGGAAACACACACACACACACACACACACACACACACACACACACACACACACACACACACACACACACACACACACACACACACACACACACACACACACACACACACACACACACACACACACACACACACACACACACACACACACACACACACACACACACACTCTCTCTCTCTCTCTCTCTCTCTCTCTCTCTCTCTCTCTCTCTCTCTCTCTCTCTCTCTCTCTCTGTGTTTTTTTTATGGTTGGCGTAAACAGTAATGACGGTGAAAGTAACAACAGTAGTAATAGTAATAGTGATTGCAGTAGTAGTAATGGTAGTGGTAGTAGTAGTAGTAGTAGTAGTAGTAGGGAGTAGTAGTAGTAGTAGTAGTAGTAGTAGTAGTAGTAGTAGTAGTAGTAGTAGTAGTAGTAGCTGTATTAATAGTAGTAGCAGCAGAAGTAGTAAGAGAAGTGGTGTTAATAGTATCAGCAGTAAGTAACAATTATAGGTCTGGTAGTAGAGAACCGTTATTTCTTTCGTTTTTCTCTGTTGCAGAAATTCTTACAAAAGACAAAAATGGAAATACTAACACACCACACAGAAAGGAGTATCTTGAGCGTGTGTGCAGTGTTGTGCGGTGCTTCACCTGAACACTGGAGGCAGACACAGACACGAGCCGGCTGTCACTGGCCAGAAGTTGCCTATTAAAAACTCTGGGCTGCACCTGCGGCTTGCGTGTTGGAGGTACACGCTGCTGGACTCGCCTGGACGCCCGGAAAAGTTTGCAGGAACAAAGTATTATTCACAGCTGAGTCACGTCAACAGCTACTCGCTGACTGAAGGAGTAACTGTAGGTGGAACACTAGCAACGGGTCATGAATATCTTCTGCTCTGCCTGTCAGTGGATATGTGGATTGTTAGAGGCCATCTGCTCGAGTGACAGGGAAAAACGCGAGTCAGCGTGCGAATATTTCTCATGGTATGATAATGTGTTCGTTTGGCCTGTGTGGGCGTGGACTGTTGCTGTAGAGAAGTGAAAGGAAAAAAAACATTACTTCTTCATGTTTCTTTTGTGCAGTTTGTCAATAGATGATATAGATAACATAAAACTGCTTACATATCCTTTGTATTCGGAAAAAAAGAAGTACTCAGAACATGGTATAGGTATAGTTCTCCATAAATCTACGAATATGTGTGTTTGCGGTGCGAAAATACGTGGCCTTAGTTTGTTAGGTGTTACCAAACATAGTTATCCTGGTCGACAGTCTTGTTTATGTCTCTATTACTGAGTTTACTTTTGCATTTAATTTTTATTATTGTTAAATTTCTGTTATTTTATATTAGCCTCTTGGTAATTCCTTTCTCTTTCTGGCTTCGTGTTATAAAAATAGTTTGTTTCCTCATAAGGATCATAATTAAAGAATACATGTATGACTAATCAGAATTTCGTTGGTGGTTTTCGTATTGGCATTGTCCTCTTACTGCTACAAACACTATAGCTCTTCTGAAAAGTAAAGTAAGTTCCTCTAGCGCTGCTGAAAGTATCTGCGAAAGGACACCAAAAGTTTATGAAGACGACCGTTAATATGATATGTAGATGTAACATTTGTATCATTAATTTATCATCCTCTCTTTATTTATTGTATTCTTGGTGTGACGCATGTATAGTTTGCGTCCGATGCTGAAAATTTGTGTGACATTTAATGCTGACAAAGGAATATTTTTCCCCCCATACATAAATAACGAGGAGCAGGGGGAACATATATTCGTCTGGGTAATATGTGTTAGCAATATTTACGTGTCGGCGCGTCACGGCCTGTCTAACTAAAATAAAAATTGGAAAAGGTGATATAATTTATGGAGGAAAGATTTTTTTTGTTCACCATGTGCGTGTGTGTGTGTGTGTGTGTGTGTGTGTGTGTGTGTGTGTGTGTGTGTGTGTGTGTGTGTGTGTGTGTGTGTGTGTCCTTTTGGGAAATTTGTAAGCAATATGTGTCGTTGAAATGCTGAAAACGCTTCCCCGAAACTTATAATTGTAACCAAGAAATTGAAAAAAAAAGTATAATGATTCAAATAACTCGTGTATTCCATGCATTATATTTATTTGTAAGAATTGGTAGTTTATGATGATATTAGCAGCAACAGCAAAAATAATAGTAGTAGTATTATTAGTAGAAGTAATAGTAATAATGATAATAGGAATAATGATGATAATATTTATAATAATGATAATAGTAATGATAATAATAATAATGATAATAATAATAATAATAATAATAATAATAATAATAATGATAATAATAATAATAGTAATGATAATAGTGGTAATAACCGACAATAATAAAACCATGTTATTGCTACTACTACTACTACTACTACTACTACTACTACTACTACTACTACTACTACTACTACTACTACTACTACTACTACTACTACTACTACTGCTACTACTACTACTACTACTACTACTACTACTACTACTACTACTACTACTACTACTACTACTAATAATAATAATAATAATAATAATAATACCTTAACCACCACCACTCCTAATAACAAAAAACGACATTAACAACAACAACAACAACAACAACACCAAGAACACTAATTCTCATAACGTATCCACCTGACTAGCCATACTGCGCGTCACGTTCACAGCGCGGGAGAGAGACAGGTGACAGGCAGCGGAAGATCCTGCCTGGCACGCTTGAGGCGCCACGATGTATTACTTCCCGGCAGCATCCCGCTCTAGGTGGCGGCGGGCGGCTGTGTGCGGGCGGCGTGAGAAAGGTGTTTAGGTGCGCCCTTAAAGCCTCTCTTGGTGACGCTGGATTACACAAGGAAGGCGGCAGGTCGATGGCAGCGAAATGGAGCATCAGACACCTTGTTTTTTTTTCTTTTCATATTTTACTCTCTTTCTAGTTTTAAAGTATTTGTGTTTGTTTATTGCTCTTAATTGCGAGAAGGTAGCGTGATTTTTGTATTTAGGAAGTGAGATGTCAAATTAGATAGTAAGGTGGTTCTCTAATAATCAGTGGAAGTGTTTAAGTAAGGTAATTTAAACTTAGAAACCATGAAATAAAGGTAATCTAATATTTTTTTCTTTTTTATGGAAAACAAGATATGAAATGATATAGATAAGTCATGTTTGCTATTTATGAAAACCTTTACTGGTCTATATTTTTATTTATTTTTATTTTTATTGTTATTTAATATGTACACGAAGAGAAAAGATCTTTAATATATCTTTCTCAGAAAAATAGAATAATGAAAGACTTTGGAAACTACACTCTTTAAGGAAGAGATTTACCCAATTTTCAGGATATAGAAGTCTCTCTCTCTCTCTCTCTCTCTCTCTCTCTCTCTCTCTCTCTCTCTCTCTCTCTCTCTCTCTCTCTCTCTCTCTCTCTCTCTCTCTCTCTCTCTCTCTCTCTCTCTCTCTCTCTCTCTCTCTCTCTCTCTCTCTCTCTCTCTCTCTCTCTCTCTCTCTCTCTCTCTACCTGTCCTCTTTCCTCCAAGCTCTCTACCCTCCCTCCCTCACCTGTTTCTCCCCTGTATCCTTCCCTTGACCACCTCACTGTACCCTCCACTAAACCCTCTCCCGGTTCCCTCCCGTACACGCTCCTCCGTACCTCTGCCTGTACCTGTAGCAGCGTTACGGATCAAAGGAGGGTTTTTTTTCCCCTTGTATTTTGTATTTACATTTATATTTTTTTGTTTAAAATTATAAATAAAAAGACTGGGATGCACGGCGCGTATATATTTGTTTTAGCGTCAGAGGGAGAGGCGATGTATGCGTGTATGGCCAATATGTGAGTAGCGTGTGACCTGAACATGTCCGGTGAGGTGTGGGTTTAGAACGAGAAGGGAATATTTTTACAGTATTGGAGAGAGCATCGTAAAAATCAAGGTATATTTTTTTTCTTAGCTTTATTTTCTCGCGGGGTTCTTCCTCTGATGGCTGCAGATTATTGGTGGCATAATTCACACCTGGCAGCGTTAATGAGGGGATCACCTGAGGCTGGGAGGGATAGAGGAGGGAATGAGGGAGTCAGCCGTGGAATATATAGAAGAGCCAGAGAGGATTTGAAATTGTTTGTTCCTCGTGTGTGTCTTATGCATGGCAGGGGTAATTGCGTGGTGTGTGTGTGTGTGTGTGTGTGTGTGTGTGTGTGTGTGTGTGTGTGTGTGTGTGTGTGTGTGTGTGTGTGTGTGTGTGTGTAGCTCATTATTCATTCTCTTTATAGCATGTTTCTTGTTTATTTGACTTTATTTCTATTTGCGAGATACATCACTGAAATTGAACATAGAGTTTCTATAAAGAGGTTAGTATTCCTTGTGTCTTTATTGATACTTTTGTCTTTTTGGAAAGTGTGTCACTGAGAGGATATTGAAGTATGTGCATTTTCCTGGACACAGTCATTCACTAGCTATGAAGAAGGAAGAGGAAATCGTAGTATAATAGAGAGAGAGAGAGAGAGAGAGAGAGAGAGAGAGAGAGAGAGAGAGAGAGAGAGAGAGAGAGAGAGAGAGAGAGAGAGAATGTTATTATTGTGTTCATTACTAATTCCTCTTGACTCATCACACGATGGTAATGTGTGGGACTGTCAAGATTTCTCCGGTAATATGTACAATTTTTTAATCTAAACAAAAATATCCAAACGAGGAGCTAAATTTTTAGATTAATACATCACCTTATTTTATTATGATTTTGCAGGACACATAAGTCAACAAACAAATAAATATATATGTAAGTAAAATTTCCCAAAGTTTATAATTTCAAACATACAACAAAAGCAAATATCTCTGCAACTTTATCTCAAGTTTCCTTTCCGACCGCTCTATTGCTGCTGTGGTAGACGGCTACTGTTCTTCTCCTAAACCTATTAATAGTGGTGTTCCTCAGGGTTCTGTCCTGTCACCCACTCTCTTTCTATTATTCATTAATGACCTTCTTAACGAAACTTCTTGCCCTATCCACTCCTACGCTGATGACACCACCCTACATCTTTCCACGTTGTTTCAGAGACGTCCAACCCTTCAGGAAATCAACAGATCACGCGGGGACGCCACGGAACGCCTGACTTCCGATCTTTCTAAGATTTCCGATTGGGGCAGAGAAAACCTAGTAGTTTTCAATGCCTCAAAAACTCAATTCCTCCATCTATCAACTCGACACAACCTTCCAGACAACTATCCCTCTTCTTCAATGACACTCAACTGTCTCCTCTTCCACAATGAATATCCTCGGTCTGTCCTTTGCTCATAATCTTAACTGGAAACTTCACATCTCATCTCTTGCTAAAACAGCTTCTATGAAATTAGGTGTTCTGAGGCGTCTCCGACAGTTTTTCTCGCCCCTCCAACTGCTTACTCTGTATAAGGGCCTTATCCGTCCCTGTATGGAGTACTCTTCGCATGTTTGGGGGTTCCAGTCACACAGCTTTGCTTGATAGGGTGGAATCGAAAGCTCTTCGTCTCATCAACTCCCTCCTCTGACTAACTGTCTTCAGTCTCTTTCTCACCGCCGAAATGTTGCATCCCTTTCTATATTTTATCGCTATTTTCATGGTAACTGTTCTACTGATCTTGCTAACTGCATGCCTCCCTCCTCCTGCGGCCACGCTGCATAAGGCTTTCTTCTTCCTCTCATCCCTATTCTGTCCAACTCACTAATGTAAGAGTTAACCAGTACGCTCAATCATTCATCCCTTTCACTGGTAAACTCTGGAACTCCCTCCCTGCATCTGTATTTCCGAATTCCTTCAACTTGTCTTCTTTTGAGAGGGAGGTATCGAGGCATTTGCTCCCCTAATTCTGGCTGACGGTTTTGGCACTTTTTGAACTCTTTGGAGAGCCAGCGCTCAAGTGGGCCTTTTTCTAATTTTCTTTTTTTGCCCTTGGCTGGCCCTCTTCCCTACGTAAAAAAAAAAAAATAAATAAATAAAAAAATCTAAAGTACTGTAGTAACCATGAAAACGCAGACCACTCTTGTATTTCCGGCTCATGATATCCACGGTACTGCCACATGCTCGTCATTTTTGTATATGTAAAAAAAAAAAAAAGTAAAAAAAAATATCAACAGATGAAAACACAAACCATTCTTCTATTTCGGGCTGATGGTTTCCACGGTACTCTCATATGCTCGTCATTATTTGTACATCTAAAAAAAATAAATAAAAATAGTAGCAGCTTCCTGGATTCACTTAGCGGTAGGAGTTGAAATCGAGCAACCAGCGGCACAGGAGTCATGGCGGCGCGCGTTGGCTGAGTGACGGCTTCCGGACCTCAAAAGTGGGATGTAAAACAAATACTCATGTGTGTTTTGCTGCAAATTTATCCGGCAGAGCGAGGTGGGATGCGGCTTACTTCTACCGTCATACACTCCCTCTCACTCCCTCCTCTCTTTCTCCCACCCTCCCTCTCTCCCTCTCCCTCTCCCTCAGACATTTCATATTCTCCCTTAGTCCTTGTATCGTCTATTTTTCCCCCCAGTCTCCCTCAAACACATAGACACATCCGTTCCTCTCTCTCTCTCTCTCTCTCTCTCTCTCTCTCTCTCTCTCTCTCTCTCTCTCTCTCTCTCTCTCTCTCTCTCTCTCTCTCTCTCTCTCTCTCTCTCTCTCTCTCTCTCTCTCTCTCTCTCTCTCTCTCTCTCTCTCTCTCTCTCTCTCTCTCTCTCTCTCTCTCTCTCTCTCTCTCTCAGTATTATTCCTCTTTCCTTTTTATCTCTCCCTTCCCTCTCCTTTTCCCTCATGTCATACCATTCCTCCCTCTGTTCCCCCATTAAAGTTACTAATATTCATGCGAACTATTGCCGCCCATTGCTAATGCCAAGGGCGAGGAAATGCCATGTTAATCGTTCCTCCACCTGCAAGCGTAGGTGGGTGTATACGTGTCGCCTCATGGTGTTGGTAGAACATGTCATTTTGTTTCCTCTTACAAGCTTTTGGTTCAGAAATAGACTTGAAGGAGATATATCGTGATTGTTGTCTTATATTTTTTTCAATTTTTTTTATTTAATCAGGAATGGACTTTTTTTTTCATCAATTCAGGAGCTGTGAGGTTTAATTGTGTTGTTTCAAGGCTCGTGTTACATTTCCCAGTAGTGTTTCGTTGATGTTTTATGAGTGTTAGCAATTAGTTGGTATTATTCAGTGGTTATCAGCCTTTAATGAACCTGTTTTTCTTGGTATCCTGGAAGTGAATCATTAATATCTTGTAGTCTCTTCTGGCTGGATCTTCACTCTCCTTATTTTTGTTCTTTTTTGTGATTGGATGTATGGAGGTTTGGATCTTTTTATTAGAATCAGGTATTGAAGTAGCTGAACGTTCTTTTTGCATTATCTTGTGGCAGTTAATCAATGATCCTATGCTGTCTTTCCAGCTTTCATTTATTCATTCTTTTTTTTTTTTTTGCTACTAAATTGATGCACATTTGCTGATTTTCTCGCCATCTCACAATTAATTGATGAACCTTTGCTCGCTTTTCACTTTCCAGCTGTGAATTCATGCATGCTTTCCTTTTCTCACTTCTTTATGATATTGAACTGTGAAATTTGTTCCCTAACCTACTTCTTACAGTGAAAATATGAACATATACTCACATTCTTATCCGACAGTGACTTCATGAAACGTTGCTTAGTTTCTCAATCCTTCTGGCATTATAGTAGTGGACTTCTGCTAAACTTTTCTCACTTATCACTTCACCTCAGTACTGCCTCACTCCCTCATCCGTCACCTCTCCACCGTCATCATTTCTTCTCTTCACACATCCTCCTCCTCCTCACGCCCTGGATCTTCACACGCTCCACCACGTACTGGGGCAGAAGATGAAGGAAGTTGAGGAGGAAGAGGAGGAGGAAGGGGAAGGATCGTAGCAAGTCAGAAAGTCTCGTCAAAAAAAGGGGAAAAATTGGAGTCTCTCAAAGAAACTAATAAACTATTCGCCGGATGTTGCTGCTAATTCAATCACGCTGCGTTTTTTTTTACCAGAGAGAGAGAGAGAGAGAGAGAGAGAGAGAGAGAGAGAGAGAGACTTGGTAACTGGGTGACTATGTATTTCTTCATTTCATTCCTGGCGTCCAAACTTGTCACGATGCTGCTGATTTTCACTAATGAGGTGATGCTGCAAAGTTACGGGGATAGAAGTGTTTGGTGATGATTCTTGTGACGTTGGTGATGATGATGGTGATGGTGATAATGATGACACACTACTACTTTTACCTGTGCTACATTTAGGTGTTCATTCATTCATGCTGCTCTTTTCCTCTTCCTCCTCTTCCTCCTCTTCCTTCTCCTCTTCCTCCTCCTCCTTCTCTTCCTCTTCTTGAAGCTCCTCTTTCTACTAATATTTTTTTTCCTTTCAATTAGTTTTCTACTATAGCTAAAACTACATTTTTATTGTAACTACTACTACTACTACTACTACTACTACTACTACTACTACTACTACTACTACTACTACTACTACTACTACTACTACTACTACTACTACCAGCATTCTTCCCTGCTCACTTCGTACCAAAGTAATCTGCTTTCCCTGATACGTTCCAATCTTTCCTCTTACTGCGTCTCATTAGTTTCTCCTTTGCCTGGCCAACCTTCACTTTACTTCTTCACTCTTCCTTTTTACAGTCATTCGCAGATCTCTCTCTCTCCTTTCCCCGGAAGTTGCAATATTGAACGTTTTAAGTATGTTCTCGCATCTCGTGTTTCATTCACAGATTCACGTTTTTTTTTTAAAGTGTGATTAGAAAAGGTGGAAGGAATTGGTTCTCGAATAGATTGATAGATGAATTGAATGGGCTTGATAATGGGTTTGGTAATGCTGAGTTCGTAGGGAGCTTGAATAAATGAGATAGGTTCATGGATTAAGATGAGTGTTGGAGTATCTAATCGTGCTTCATGTAGGGAAAACAACTTCCTTTATATCATCATAGTTTTATGTTTGTTCATGTTAATTCCTTCACTGCTATGACGCGTTTTCATATTCATTCTGCTTACTATTTGATGATTTTAAACAGCTTCAGAAACTTATGGTGGGATTGAAATAGTCAAGACTGTGGTCATTAATCTTCTGACCTCCATAGATCCTTCTTAATGTTAATAAAATAGTCTAATCATACCAAAACATCAAAATAGAAATTCGTCCCAGTACTGAATGGGTTAAAAATGCATTTATGTTTCATTACAAAAATAGCATATCATACTCTCATATGTTATTAATTACATTGACGTCTATATTCATCTGAGTAACCAACTTTTCGCTGTCATTTCTTTAATTTGCGTTTATTCTTTTATTTATTTGGCAAGTTGTCATTTCCCAGTTCCTTCTTTAATTTCATTCTATCACAGTACGTTTCACTCTCTTTCATTCTTGTCTTGTAATTTTGTACCACTTTCATCACATCAGCCACTGGAATGTACGCACACGTTGCGCTCTCCTCTTTACTCATTCCTTCGGTCTTGCATCATACTGAGTTTGTACTATTCATTCTATTTCTGTCCCTTAGCATCCTTCACTCACAAGTCACTTATAATTGTTCATTTAGGTTGATATTTTATGGTGTTTTAGTTAAGAGGTTTTATGGTGCCTCGTTTTAACATACTCCATCATGTCATTGAATGCGTCACATATTGTCCAGTTTGATTTACTTCCGTTGTGTCACGTCCCTGTTGATCTATGGCTTTGGTTTCTGTTTGTAAATATGACATCGATATTAATTTCACCCTCACATGTAATGTCTCTGTGTCTGTCAATGTCTCTTTATACTCGTCAACAATCATCATTTTCCTCACTTGCAGTTTCACACCTTTCCTTAAACTGTCGCATCATAATTCACAGAAATTCAATGTCACATCTCTAACAACTTTACCACCAGAAATACATGCACTGTCGTTTTGCACTTCCCTATCTATTTCTCTTTACACTCCCATCAACAATTGTGCGTTTACTTCATTACTCTCCCACCCTGCCGCCGCTCAAGCTGTGTGATGCAATTACCTCGCGTTGTCTCACCAGCCTCAGATTTTACCGCTTTACACCAGCCTGTCTTATCCTCCACTCTGCCGTTCACTTATGTAGATTTGTATTTAGTATTACTCAGCGTACTTTTATCTATGTATCTTTTTTGGCACTTGTTGTTTGGTTGGATGGGAGAGAGAGAGAGAGAGAGAGAGAGAGAGAGAGAGAGAGAGAGAGAGAGAGACTCTATCATTAATTAACCAACAAAGAAAAATCTGAATCCTGATCAATAGAGTAAAGTATATAATGCATCTTTTATTTTATTATATATTTCTTTTTTTTTTATTTCTTTACATGTAAGACTATAATTTTTTAAGGAATCGAGATGAAAGTGTTAAAACTAATTAGCGTTTTGTATCAGAGAGAGAGAGAGAGAGAGAGAGAGAGAGAGAGAGAGAGAGAGAGAGACTAATCTTAGCTTTATTCCCTTTCAAATCCAATACATGTCGGTGGCCTGAAAAGTACGATTAATTCAGTACATAAAGCAAGGACGAAAAAAAAAAAAAAAATCCCTCATCAGCATTATCAGTCGGCGCAAAAACTCCATTTATTACAATTTTTCCGTGGAGTGATTAACGCAGATGAAATTTTTAAAAGGGCTTCCTTCAACCGCTGACGTTGGCAGGAGGATGGAGGGAGGGGGGGCATGAGGGGAGCGGTTTGCCCTTGTCAGGTGTGAGATGGACGAGGGAGGAGAGGCTGTGGGGGAGACGTGTGGGGAGAGTTGAGGTTAGAGAAGTGGTGGTGAGGTGGTAGAGGATGTGTGGGAAGAGGGACGGGGCGGAGAGGGAAAGTGGTTCGAGTGGAAAGGCGGTGAAGTGAACGAGGTGGGAAGGGAAATGTGTTAGAAGGAAGAGGAAAAGTAAGAGTAGGAGGGGAGCTAGAATAGAGGGACGGTGAGGAAGGAGTACGAGATGGGATGGAGGCTTGAGAAGAAAGACAAGGGAAGGGAGAAGTAAAGGTGTGGGGTTGGTGGGTTGCGGGACACAGGCGGGGCAGTGAGGCGGGAGGGTCGGCTATAATGAAACCGTCACTCGTGGTGTCGGGTTAAGCAAGCAATCTGGAGCGTCAGGTGGTGTGCCCCAGTAATGAAGCAGAAAATGGGCGTCACCTTTACTCTCCTAGGAAACTTTTACGCTTGGTAGTTGTATTAGTGGTAGAAATTATACAACCATTACTTTTACTACTACTACTACTACTACTACTACTACTACTACTACTACTACTACTACTACTACTACTACTACTACTGGTAATAATAACAATAGTATTATATGATACTGCTAATAATAGTAATATAAATAATAGTTATATTACTAGTAATTTAAACTAAAATGATAGTAATAATGACAGTAATGATATTGATAATAAAATAATATTAATGATAATAATAATGATAATAAAAATTATAGTTATAATAATAATAATAATAATAATAATAATAATAATAATAATAATAATAATAATAATAATAATAATAATAATAATAATAATAATAATAATAATAATAATAATAATAATAATAATAATAGTAATAATGATAATAATAATAATAATGATAATAGGAATAATAATGATGATGATAATAACATCAACGGTAATAATAAACATTTGTCATTCAATTTACTATTTATATTTTTGCGTGTATATTTATCTTGGGTAAATTTGTTTGGTTTGTGATTCTGCTGTTTGGTTTAAAGTTGTGCTTGCTTTGCTGATGAAAACACCGACAAACTTTTTTTTAATGCGTGTAATACTGAAGCATGACATCCGCCAGCACACAAATCACGTTCATTACCATTTCGGAAGTGAGTTGCAAGCGGCGGAAATCCCACACACGGGGTTGACGCATCCACGTGTTTTAGTTCCCGTAGTTGTACTCGCTGGATCCCACTCGTGCTGCGAATATCACATCTGTCACTCGGCCAAAGTGGTTGTTTTGAAGCACATGATAAGCGTCTGTTTTTGGGTTGGTGCATGCATGGCTGTCCCCTCCAAGTTTTTACTGCCCGCCCCTCCTCCATGTACACTCCGGCCCGCTCCTATAGTGCTCTCGTGCCGCTATTCCTCCGCGGCGCACCTGCTGTCCCCTGCTTCCCCTCACTGGCCTCTGCTGTCCACTCACGGTGTCTCATTAGTGTGGCGAGGTCCCCAGAAGCCTCTCACTGTCCACTGATGGGACCACTTCCTGAAGAAAAAAGAATCTCAATTTTCCATAGTTTTTTTTTATGTCTACCCATATTTTTTTCATCACCAGCCTCTTTGATTCTGCTGAGGGACAAAGGCGTTTTCCAGTGTCCTCCAGACATTGACTTCGAGTTCTATATATTCCAGGTCACTCCAGTAGACGGCAAGCTTTCATGGATAAGAAATGGAGATTGGAGAAGACCTTTGTCGTGCGTTAAAAAGAGGGTGTTGATCATGAATTCAAAATTAAAGCACGTATTTAGAATTGTTCTAGTTCTCGTGTGTTGTATATATGCTAGTCATGGCGGTCAGAAATGTATGAGTAAAGGTGAGAGAGATATTGTGTAGATCCGGGTGTCATAAGCCGTTCTTGCTCGCTGCAGGTAAGAGCTTCGGGGTCAAGGAGACGCCGGGATGAAGCTGTGGGAAGGTGTGTCTCCCTGCATAGCCGCTGAAAACTGTACCACTCCATATTCCGTATTCCTTCCATATGTTTACATGTTAACTTAAAACAATTTTGTGATTTAGAGTAAAAATTCGCAACAGCGCAATAAAGAAAATATGGATAGTATAAAAAGTTACGAAGCGACAGAATTTGTATCCCAGTGTTACGAAATGATACTCCCAGCAACACGGCAACAACAACAATAACAAGAATAACAACAACAGCACCGATGACAACAACACTAACAGCAGCACCAACAACTACACTCTTACCAAATGTTTGAATCGTCACACATTTAATTAACTTGACCGTCATTACTAACCTGACACTCGGATATCATAAACAAAATAAACTAGTCAAAAAAATATTTATAATCCCGTGAGCCGCTAAGCACGCGCCAGCTGCACGATATCATAGAGAGACACGAGCGTTGATTGGACAAAAGTGGAATGTATGCACCCCTGCCCTCACTGATTGTCATGTATATACTACACACCTTTGTCCTCAGCGCGATAGCATTCATAGCATTTTTTTCCCTTTCCGCGTGTTGCATTTTCGGGACGATGGACTCGGCTCTATTTTTTATTATTTCCATTCACAATTTCAGAGACAGAGAGCGAGAGCGAGAGGCAGAGAGAGTGTGAGAGAAAGAGGCAGAATGGTCGAAATGGATCCTTTAGTTCTCCGTGGCGGGTGTAAAGGGATTTTGTGTATTGAATGAGATTCATGAGTGTTGGATTGTTTGGGATATCTACCACATTGTCTTGGAATTGTTATTGACGCGCCGCCTCTCAACCTCTTTAGTACTGGGACGCATTTTTACCGTTAGTTTTGGGTATGATTAGACGATTTTATTGACATTAGGAAGTGTCTATGGAGATCAGACGATTAATGGCCACAGTCTTCACTAATCCTCCACATAGGTTTCTTAAGCTAGATAGAATCACCATATAGTAAGCAGAGTGAATATAGAAACGCATCACGGTACGGGGGAGGTTAAAACACAACGTGCATCTTCATTGCTTATATGCTCCAGGGTGACAGGGTATTTTTATGTATTTCCCGTGTCTTGGCGTGCCGGCGTGAAGGAGTTGAGAGGTGAAATGTTTGCACCGAAAGTCTTCCCTGTGACACATTGTAAAGTGAATTTTCGCCCTTTTGAAGCAAGAGGAGCGGAGTCATCAGACGCTGTGAACTTTGTCAACACTTAATTTATCGTGGAGAAAGAGAGAGAGAGAGAGAGAGAGAGAGAGAGAGAGAGAGAGAGAGAGAAAATAACAATCTAACGCACGCTATTTTGTCATGTGTAAAATATGGCACCTTGTATCTCAAAACGTACTATATTTTCAGTTAACGCGTCACCTCCCTTCCTCTCTCTCTCTCTCTCTCTCTCTCTCTCTCTCTCTCTCTCTCTCTCTCTCCATAAGTTTCCAACCTTCCCTCTATTATAAAAAAAGAAAATGGTGAAAATGCTTGAATATATCTCACAAATATTCCCTCTAAGCACGTCAGAATTTTTAATAATAAAAAAAAATCCTGGAAATAGAGAGGAAATAAATCTAAACCTAGTATTTTTCTCTCCTGTTGAGAAAATGAACTATAAGCGAGTGAAAAGAAAAGAGAATACAAATAACCGTAACAATAATGCTATCCTGATTGTTGCTTAAATCTTTAAATACAAACATCAATACATGAATAGATAAATAAACCGATAAATAAATAAAGAACACATGCATTCATATATTAATACATGTTTTCTTTATTTATACATATTTATCTATTTTTTTTCTTGTTCTTGTAACTAGAGGGAATGAAATACAAGCTTCCTTAAATACAAATACAAAAAAAGAAGAAAAAAAAATCACACACATTCATCTTTCAATACATGTTTATATATCAGTGCATTTTTACGTTTCCCTCCTGTTTTTAGCTATTAGGGTGAAAACAGCAACACACTCCCCGTTAATTGATCGCAGCACGCGCCAGTAGTCATGAATAGCGGCGCGGGGCGGGAAGAAGAAAGGCCAAATATTCCTGGGATGATGAAGGTGGCTCGGGCCCGTTCACCTCAATTTGGTGGAAGGTCGAAGTTATAGTCAGAGAGAGAGAGAGAGAGAGAGAGAGAGAGAGAGAGAGAGAGAGAGAGAGAGAGAGAGAGAGAGAGAGACTATGCGCCAGTTAAGATAATTAAATAAGGTCAAGGAAAACACAAATAAATAATAACTCAATGGAGAGAGAGAGAGAGAGAGAGAGAGAGAGAGAGAGAGAGAGAGAGAGAGAGAGAGAGAGAGAGTGCACCAGTTAAGAGAAACAAATAAAATGAAGGAAAAAGACAAATAAATAAGGAAAGAATGACGAGGAATATTGCAAATGAAAGTGTAAGAGAGAGAGAGAGAGAGAGAGAGAGAGAGAGAGAGAGAGAGAGAGAGAGAGAGAGAGAGAGAGAGAGAGAGAGAGAGAGAGAGAGACTATGCACTAGTTAAGAGGAGCAGATAAAATGATGGGAAAAGACAAATAAATAAGGAAAGAATAATGAGGAAAATTGCAAATGAAAATGTAAGAGAGAGAGAGAGAGAGAGAGAGAGAGAGAGAGAGAGAGAGAGAGAGAGAGAGAGAGAGAGACGCTAGGGAAAGAGCATATATACTAAATCTGTGAAATTTTGCCGAGGGGCGGGGCGCTGCAGACATCGCCACGCCCGTCCCATTGGTAGGCACAGCATTGGAAAGTTAAATGTTTGTAGAACGTTGTGAGTACGCCAGGCCAACTTTGCAGAGCTAACAGGGTCGGCGGGCCATCAGCTTTGGCTTAAGTGAGTGTTGGATGGGGCACGGATACCAACCACTCCCCCAATCCCCACCCTCTTCATCACTCATTTTGTGTGCCTCAGTGTATATATGTATGCTTATGTGTCTTTATCCATGTATCTGCGTGTTTATATATATTTTTTTTACTTATGTGAGTGTTAGATGGGGCACGGATACCAAGCACTCCCTCCCTCACCACCCTCTCCATCACTCTCATTTTGTGTGTCTCAGTGTATATATGTATGCTTTGTGTCTATGTCCATATGTCTGTTGAGTAAGTGTTTTTATTTCTTGGAGTTCACACAGTTCAGTCTAAGTCACGTCCATTTTCTTACTAGTGACGATAGCTTTTCTCTCATCAGTTAAGACCTTTATGGGTGAACCGAGGCGCTAATCTCTGCCCACCTACCGACATAATGTCATTGAGTTATCGGCACAGCAAGTTACTGCATTGAAGTCGCTAGGGAAAAGAACAACTGTGTGTCCGTAGAGGTTAGTTTAATTTGGCGTAGAACGATCATCCTTCTGCTACGATTCATACATCTCTGAAACATTTACATTGTGGCTTAGCTTCCTCGTTTCATGTGTAGAGATAAGAAATAAAAAAAAAGTAGATGAACTTTCTCTTCTTAAGCAGAAAAATATGATATTCTAAAACAAACACTCTCTCTCTCTCTCTCTCTCTCTCTCTCTCTCTCTCTCTCTCTCTCTCTCTCTCTCTCTCTCTCTCTCTCTCTCTCTCTCTCTCTCTCTCTCTCTCTCTCTCTCTCTCTCTCTCCTCCTCCTCTCTCTCCTCCTCCTCCTCCTCCTCTCCTCTCCTCCTCTCTTCCTCCTCCACAACCCTCTGTCTCCTCAGTCTGCTTCCAACTACTCCCACAACTGCACTTTTCCTTCACCACCACCACCACCACCACCACCACCACCACCACCACCACCACCACCTCCTGCTCCTCCTTCTTCCCCTCCTCCTCCTCCTGGCAAATGCTGGACAAGAGAGAACACTTTTGCCGCGCGTATGCAGTCTCGACTTAAAGCTGAGGCTCGACAGAAAGATGCGCTTGGGCGTTTTCAGCGGAGCGTGATGCGAGTGTTGAGTGGGATGGCGTGCGGGGACAGGCGGGAACAGGGTAGTCTGGGTAGGAGTGTAGGTACGAAGTGGGTATTCTTGTGGGTATCTAAGTGGTTGTAGCGCAAGTTGCTAGTGGTAATGATATGTGGACAGGCTTTTACTTTTTGTCTTTTTCTTTTAGTTTTGTCATTCCGTTCGTTTCCTTTAGTTCCTTTGGTAGTTTTTTGGGTTGTTTATCGCCTGTTTGTTCTTGGGTTCTGTTTATTGCCTTTGTGTTGTGTGTCTGCCTTGAGTTCTGTCGTCTTGTTTGTGTTCTTCAGTTCTTTCTATAGTTATATTTTGGGGGGCAGGTTTCTGTTTATTGCCTTTGTGTTCTTCGGTTCTGTATATCACCTGTGTGTTATGTCTCCCTTGAGGTCTGTCTTTCTGTTTGTGTTCTTCAGTTCCTTCTATAATTTTTTGGAGGGTTTTTATTCATCGATTTTGTTGTCTTATATTCTCCTTATTGCCTTTTGTTGTGTATTTCTCTTGAGTTCTGTCTTCTTGTTTGTGTTCTTCAGTTCCGTCTATCGCCTTTCTGTTCTTGGATTCTGTATATTTTCCTTGTCTTCCGAATTTCTATGTATCTCTCATGTTGTGGCTATCTCCTGTGTCCTGTCGTCTCGGGGTCCCGTGTGAAACGCTTCCAAACCTGCTTGAGTATTCATTGGAAATATTTGAGGCATTTTCTTGCTTCGGATGGAAAATTGTGTTTCCCTTCACTTTACGTATTGTCTGAGAATTACACGAGAGGATCCCCATTCGGCTGGAGTGAAGGTTTTTCGATAGCCACAACGAAGCGACCTGCCTCAAGAAGTGATTGTATTGCATGTTCTCCTGAGGGTGTGTCTCACTAAGCCTTTATGCTCTCTAAAGTTGAGGGAAGAGCACACACATCTGAATGCTCTTTATCGTATGTGATGTATCCCTTAGCGAGTTGAACGAGTTGAAACGTTATTGTAGTTTATCTTGAAATGAGACAAAATAAGAAGCAGAAAGAAAGAAAGCAATGTATATACTGTTTCTCTGTAATGCAAGCCAATGTATTTCCTGTAGTTCTATTTTTTTAATAATTTAATTTTGTTTTTGTTTGTAATTGTGTTTTCCTTATTTATATTTATCATATGTGTGTGTGTGTGTGTGTGTGTGTGTGTGTGTGTGTGTGTGTGTGTGTGTGTGTGTGTGTGTGTGTGTGTGTGTTTTGCAGGCCCCCGAGTAGCCATAACCAGCTTGTTTTGAATGTTTTATGCCTCCCGCGTGAACCACTTCAGCTCCAAGTGCTTTCTTCTTATTTATGATGTTGCTTGGATGTTGCTATTGTTCGCCTGTCCTGCTCTCACTAACACCTGGCGCTGCGATCCCTTAACCTTTCTTCAACTCCTCAAACATATTATTCTTCTCATTATTTTTCTCTTCCTCACTTTCCATACTCCCCGTCAGTTAATTTATGCATTTTCATTCATTCTTAGATCTTTAATTTCTTGCATTCACTGACCTATTTTTTTTCTCTTATTTCAGTTCATTTCCTTTCGTCATATCTCTCATATATCCTCTTTCCTTTATCCTACGCCCTCTCCTTCTCGTCACACCGCAGTATCTTCTTCCCACAAGCCTGAGCAGTCCCTAATTTGCCACCTGTCGTGTGTGTCAAACTTCACGTCGCCCGAGGCTCCTCCGCTTCTCCTTACCTGCTGTCTGGCCGCCACTCACTCCCTTCCTCCTCCATTCCTCGTGGCTTGTGGCTTGTTATCATTAGCCTGCCTCCTAGTTTTGTACGTTGTCTGTCTGTGTCCGTGTGTTCGTGTGTCTGTTAGCATGTTTGTTTATATGTTTGTCTGTCTGTTTGTCTGTCTTTTTTTTTATCTGTCTGTGTGTCTCTCTCTCTCTCTCTCTCTCTCTCTCTCTCTCTCTCTCTCTCTCTCTCTCTCTCTCTCTCTCTCTCTCTCTCTCTCTCTCTCTCTCTCTCTCTCTCTCTCTCTCTCTCTGTTTCATAAAGTGCTCGCTTTTATTTGTTTATTTATCTTTTCTCGTGTTATTTGATTCCTGTACAACGATGACGTAAGAGTAGCGCGAACAGGTCTCCCTCTCTTGGGCCTCCCTCTATAGACAGGAGCATGTCAGCAAACTTGTTACTTTGGCTTCCAGTTTTTGTATTAAATTTATGTTTTCCTCAGAATCAAAGGAACTGACGCGATAACTTATATTATAAATGCGTGTATTACATTAAGTGTGTCTTTATAAGCATCTTTGTAATACGTATGTCTGTTCTTATCATCAGCTTATATTATTTAGTATGATTATACCTGTGTATGTCTTTTACGCATCTCATTATTCTTGTTGTTTAAATTCCAGTATTTTCAAGTATGTTTCCTTGGTAAAGCCGCCTCGTATCAACACTTTGGATTTTTCAACCTGTTTGCCTATTCCATGTACATTCTATTTAGCTTCGCTGCAACCCGAGGACGAATTGAGATACTCTGCACCAAACATCTCTTCGACGCACTCCTGCTTCACTCGCCTCATCCGTCGAGGGAATAATAGAGAGAGAAGCAATCAGGTGCTTTCCTCATCTCGCCGCCTGTGTCGCTGAGACTCTCCTTTCGATGCGACGCTGGCATCATTACACTCGAATTTGTCAGAGGAGGACGAGTTGATAGACTAGCAGAAGGAAGAGGAGGTTAAAGAAGAGAGAGAGTGCAGAAGGAGGAAGAGGCGGATAAAAAAAGAGGACAAGTAAGAGGAAGCAGAAATGGACCATCTCGGGTGGGTGTCGTGTCAGTCTGGTTCACTCCATCGCCATGCTGGGAAAAATCGCAGCGCCAAATGGCGAGATGCTGATCACTAGATTGGAAGCTTCGCCTCAGGAGCAGCTGACTCCAGACTGCCGCCCGCCTGTGTCTCTTACTGTGCTCTTTGTTGGGCTTGCAAGACTGGCACACACACACACACACACACACACACACACACACACACACACACACACACACACACACACACACACACACACACACACACACACACACACACACACACACACACACACACACACACACACACACACACACACACACACACACACATCTCTCTCTCTCTCTCTCTCTCTCTCTCTCTCTCTCTCTCTCTCTCTCTCTCTCTCTCTCTCTCTCTCTCTCTCTCTCTCTCTCTCTCTCTCTCTCTCTCTCTCTCTCTCTCTCTCTCTCTCTCTCTCTCTCTCTCTCTCTCTCTCTCTCCATTGAGTTCATGCGGTATTTGCTGACAGATCTTTTGATACGTTGTACTGAATTCGAAATACTTATTATATGGAAGATGAAAAATATGCACCCGAACAAATGTTGGTTGTTTCTTGTTTTTGAATTGTTTAAAAGAGTAGCTGTACACTGAAACAATTCCTGCATTGCTCTTCTCTGCCGCTTCTCTCTCGTCGTCACTCACTTCTTCAGTAACAACAAAGCAACATCGACGTGCCGGGCAGAGAACGCTGCTGAATAATAGCATTCTCTTTTGTAAGAGAAAATTCATTGTAGTTGTTAGGGCCTTTGTGTTCCTTTGTGTTGTTGCTGCACAAACCAGGGGGATCGTTAACAGAAGACAACAAACACCCTTACCCAACTATTTTTGCCCTGCGCTCCTAGTTGGTTGCAGTGGGAGGGGGCTTAGCTGGCCGCCGCAAGACTGGCGTTCAAGGAAAGGATTCACTTGGTTCCTGCTTAAGTCTGTCCATGGGAGAATGAAACCGACGGTATAGACTATAGACTCTTCAGTGTACCAGACCACAATCAGTATCACGCCCTGCAAGACCGCCACGACGTCAACCACTTCAGGACGCGATGACCCTCACACACAAGTCTTCAGCCCTAGCCAAGCACACTGCGCAGTGAGGCCCTCATGTCTATGCTGTCCAACGCTGCAAACTTCTAACACCAAGCCTTTATGCTCTCTTTCCTTCCCGTCTCTCCCTCTCCTCCCCTTCCTCGTGAAGCACCCGCGTGTCGCACACATGAACACCTGGTGCGTGGCGGCCATGTCCCGGGGACCAGACTTTTCATGTCATTCTTTGAGCCGTTCTTTTTAATTCATTATTTTTTTGCTCTGTGCTCCCACCGCCCCTCGCGTCTCGTCTCCCCTCCGCCGCCGCCCTGCACCCCTAGCAACGCAGAGGGAGGGACGCGCGGCCCAACAATACCAGGTGTTGTGGCGCGTTTAATTGGCTGTTAGTCACAGTCAGTGATAATTGTCAAGATTACTGTTGACCTCCTATTGTGAGCTTCTCGCGTTATCATCAGCTGCCTGTCAGCACTGAATGAAATAGAGACATTGACGGGATAGCACAGGGTGAATGCTTGTTTACACATTGATGTGTGTGTGTGTGTGTGTGTGTGTGTGTGTGTGTGTGTGTGTGTGTGTGTGTGTGTGTGTGTGTGTGTGTGTGTCTTGAAATAATATAAGTCATCGTTATATGAAGTGAAAATTTTTAATGTAATACGAAGTATTGACACTTAAAAAGAAAATAAAAAGTGCAAGTGACTTTGTTGCCCGACATGAAATCTTAACTTGATACAAAACCACCTTGACTTTGATTGCAAGAGAAAAGTTTCCTCCATACGGCGTGCTATCGGACTCACCTGTGTGTTGCCTCTGCCTGTCAGGGTGAGTGATGAGTCGTGCTTGTAGAAATTGCTTTGATTTATAAGGCAGCTAAGTCGGCAGGTGTATGTGGGGGGGTGTGATTTATTCCCTTACAGGTACAGGGTGCGTGTTTGTCTTGAGGCGAAGGTACAGGATGCGAGTTTGAGTCTTGAGGTGAAGGTACACCGTATCCTGATAATGGTATTGACTGCCACACATAAGTGAGTCTATGGTCCGTATTCAGAAACGCTTTGCTCTCTCACCACGACTATTTTCCAAGGCGACAGAGATGATTAACAAGATTTTCAACTGTGTTTCTCCAACTAATGATGCAGAAATTTTGTCACTCTGCTTCCAAAACCATAGAAGCACCTTAAAAACTCGTGTAGATAACAGAGATGAGGTACAGAAGTGTTTGATAATACCAGTCATCTTAACTGGGGCGAATTTTTACTACGCGTTTTGGGTGTGGTTAGACCATTTTATTGACATTAGGAAGAGTCTGTGGAGGTCAGAAAATTAATGGCACAATCTTCACTATTCTAATCTCCGCATGAGTTTCTGAAGCTGTATAAAGTCACCAAATAGTAAACAGAATGAATATGGAAACACATATTGGTACTGAAGGGGTTAATGTTGTATTTCTGGTATTCTTATGGCTGGAGTTTTACAGGTTTATTTTTATCTCTTCCATTCCTGTCAAAAAAGAAAAAAAAAGAAAAAAGAATACTTGGTTCAGTATTTTTTAGACACTAGCAATATTCCTGTTGGTATTTTATTTCAACTTTTTTTTTATGAAGGGGCTTTTATTAATGCTTGTTTTTGTCACCTATAAATTCAGAAAGGAAGGAAAAAAAGAAAACTATCAGGTTGCCAACGCTTGAGCCAATAGAAATATTCTTATAGTCTTTGTCTTAGTAAAGAATGTATGACTTATTTTTATTTATATATTCATTTTTTTTGTTTCCAAGTCATATTCTTTTGTAATATTAGTGTTGCTTTTGTCTTTCTTTGCGTTGTACTCTTGTGTTCTTTCTATATATTTGACAGTTTTTTTTCATATTCTTTCTCTCCGCTTGTTGACCATGTTTTTCTCTCATCATCGTTTTTCTCAGCTACATCACTTCATGGTCATTACTTTTTCACTACCCAATATTATCTTTGTTTTGTCTCTTCACTTACTTTTCTTTATCCCCCTCATCGTCTTCCTTTCTCTTATTCCCTCGCCTTCTTTTTTTGTTATATTTCCTCGTCTTTCTATATTCTATTTTCCTGTCATTTTTATCTCATCTTATCCTCTTTTATTTTCTTATCTTCCTTCCTTCCTCTTTTTTATCTTATCTTTTCAATCTTTTTTTTCGTTATATTCTTCATATCGTCTTTTTACGGAATTATTTCTTCATCATGTCCGTCTTATCCGCTGGTCACTTATTCCTGTTTTATCCATTCACTTTCTGCCTTTCTTTTATCCCTCTTATTATTTTCTATCTTTTTTTCATTCTCTATACTTTTGAGTCTCGCATTATAATTAACGACAACTTCCCTCGCTCCTTCCGTCTCCTCCTCCTCATCTGTATTAATAAAACGTCGAGCGATGGCACACACCCGCACCTGTATTGCTATATAATACTAAAAGCCTTGACGAAAATAAGTAATATAAAAAAAAAGGAATAAAGAGGCCAGCTTATTCTCCAGGCAACTTTAGGCACTTAACCCACGACACTTTTCAGAGGTGTAAAATAAACTCGTAAACTATGAGCAAAGTTATTTTATGCTAAACTTGCTAAGCCTGATTTACTTCGCGTGTTAAGAAGGCCGCTTGATGTGTGTGCATGTGTGTGTGTGTGTGTGTGTGTGTGTGTGTGTGTGTGTGTGTGTGTGTGTGTGTGTGTGTGTGTGTGTGTGTGTGTGTCTCGGGAACTTCAAATAGCTCTCTCTCTCTCTCTCTCTCTCTCTCTCTCTCTCTCTCTCTCTCTCTCTCTCTCTCTCTCTCTCTCTCTCTCTCTCTCTCTCTCTCTCTCTCTCTCTCTCTCTCTCTCTCTCTCTCTCTCTCTCTCTCTCTCTCTCTCTACGGTGTGTCAGTGAATTGATGCACTATTCAAATATTCACCCTCCCCTTCACTAACTTGGGTTTAGTAATTGCTAGAGTAATGAGAGGAGTAAACAGACTGATGAATACAAAGAAACACCTTCCATTCACCACCACTACAGTCATCACCACATTCTTCCCCGCAAACCACACCATTGCCTTATTTAAACCACCACTACCACCACCATCACCACCGATGCAAACCACCACGTTCCCGTTACTAAGCTAAAGTATAATCTGTATGTGGTAAATGAAGAGGAAGTAGAGACACGTTACTTTACATTAAGTGAGCACATTAAATCTCTGTCGTGATGAATGATGCTGGATGTTGCTCTGATAAGGCCTTTGTTGTGGGTGTTGGATCACGATGTACTGTACTCGCCCGCTGGAGGAGTTACATATAGGTAGTTGTGTTGAGTAAAGGTATAGAAGAAGTTAAGGATGGCTACGTTGTTCATTATTGATTGATAGTCTTATTTCTGAGGTTTGTATATGCATGTATTCATTTATCATCTCTCTCTCTCTCTCTCTCTCTCTCTCTCTCTCTCTCTCTCTCTCTCTCTCTCTCTCTCTCTCTCTCTCTCTCTCTCTCTCTCTCTCTCTCTCTCTCTCTCTCTCTCTCTCTCTCTCTCTCTCTCTCTCTCTCTCTCTCTCTCTCTCTCTCTCTCTCTCTCTCTCTTTTTTTTTTTTTTTTTATTTAAACAAAACTTAATACAAAGGAACATGTACCCAAAGGCGCACTGTCGTGTGCTACCTATTCTAAGGGTACTACAATCTATTTCTCTACAATATTTACAAGACTTAAAAATAGATAATATACAAGATGGTCAGCATGTAAATGGAGCACTATTCGTTTCACTTCACTAGCACTATTCACGCACTGCACTACACTGAGTGTCACGTCACAAAGAGTGTCAGAGGAGTTGGCAGTGTCTGTCTCCACTTATGTGCCATCAGTTTGACACTGTGTGTGTTCATCTCCTGGACGTGAGGCACCGCGGCCGTGAACAAGTTCCACATCCTGGAGACGCGTCCTGCGAAGGTGCGTTGATGCTGACACCCGTGGGATCGCGGCACCTCTACGGCGTCACCACCATTGAGCACCGTTCTCGTGCTCCGTGCGGTGACTCTTAGAGGATGACGCAGCCCTGCCAGATGTGGCACTCTTTGCACCTGTGCCTTATGGAACACTACGATCGCCGCCACGTCTCTGCGGTGTTCCAGTGAATCAAGGGGACGCTCAGGCTCTGGGTGAGGTGGTAGTGCAGCATCTACTAGCCGTATGGCGCGGCGTTGGATGCTGTCCAGTCTCCTTCTGTGTGTGGCGGCACAGGACATCCAGGAGAGAGCTGCGTATTCAAGGTGGGGCCGCACCTGTGCCTTGTACAGCAGCAGTCTCCCTTCCTGTCGAGGAAACTGGCGATCCTTCTGAGAGCGGAGATCCTGTGAGAGGCTTTCTTGGCAATGGTTTTGACATGCCTGTCAAACCTCAGCCCTCGATCCACCTCCACTCCAAGTATCTTGACGTCATCTTGGAGTGGGAGAGCAGCAGCGCCAAAGACAACTTTCCTGCCATTGCTGCCATGGCGGCTGGGGACCGAGAGACAACCATTGCTTGTGTCTTCTCCGGCGCGAATGTCACTTGCCAGCGAGCACCCCACTCCTTTATCACTCGTAGCTGCTGATTGATGGCCTCAGCAGCCCGCCCACTGTCCTGGCGTGGATAGGTATAGGAGAGGGTGCAGTCATCAGCATAGGCCATGACTCCTGGCAGTAGCTGGAGAAGATCATCCACGTAGATATTCCACAGGAGTGGGCCAAGAATTGAACCCTGTGGCACTGATGCCTCCACAGGCAGGGACTCAGATGTTTGCCCGTTGACAACCACCTTGAGGCTTCTGTCCTGCAGGTAATTTCCCAAGAGTCGTAGCAAGCCACCCTGGATGCCTTTAGCACGAAGCTTTTCTAGTAATCCGTTGTGCCATACTTTATCAAAAGCTCCTGCTATGTCCAAAGCAACCACTATAGTGTCCTTGCCGTCGTCGAGGGCGTCCTGCCAATGCCTGGTGAGAAGCATCATTAGGTCGGAGGTTGACCTTCCAGGTCTGAACCCAAACTGTTGGTCTGAGAGGAGGGCATTGTCCTTGAGATGGCTACACACCACCTCTGCCACGACCCTCTCAAACACTTTACCCACCACTGACAACAGGGATATGGGTCTGTAGTTTTTTGGGTCCGTCCTGGAGCTTTTTGTGTACAGGAACTACTCGAGCCTCCTTCCACACTGAAGGCCAGACGTTTTCCCGTACACAAGTTGTGAAGACTTGGGTGAGAGGGGCAGCCAGTTCCTGGGAGCATCGCTTCAGCAGGTGCGGGCTGATGTCATCAGGGCCGGTGGCTTTCTGTGTGTCCAGCCCCGCAATAATCGCTTCACCTGCTGATGCGTCACCTCCACCATGGTGACAGTCTTCTCACATTGCTGGACCAGCTGAGGCGGTGGCTGCTGTGGATTCCCGACCTTCATTTTTCCAGCAAACAAGGAAGCCAGCAACTGTGCCCTCTCCTTACTGCTGGTGGCGACAGTACCGTCCTGCTTGCTGAGGGGAGGGATGGATTCTTGGTGGCCAGTTCCTTGTTTGTCCTTAACAAGAGACCACCAAGTTTTGTTTCCTACGCCAGTGCCACACAGTTTCCGGCGCAGGCTTTCCTCCCACTTTTTTAAGGCCCACTTGCTGGTTACCACCATCCTCCTGCATGCAGCCCTGTGCAGGTCCTTGTTGCGCCGAGTCGGGTTCCTCTTGTAGCGGAGCCAGGCAGCATACTTTGCCTCGGCAGCAACACGGCAACGGTAGCCAAACCATGGCTGATCCGTCGATCTGGTGGTGTATTCCCTGTGTGGGACGTGGCGTCTCTGGAGGGCGAGAAGGTGAGAGGTGAGTGCAAGTGCTTCACTCTCTGCTCCTCCCTGTAGCAGAGTGGCCCATGGGGTGTGGGTCAGGTCGCGGCGCAGGAAGCCCAGTCTGCTTTGTTCCACAGCCAGATGGTGCGGGTGGTGGCCTCGTCCTGAGCCACGCCCACTTCCAGCTGTGTCAGTACAGCGTGATGGTCAGAGCTGCCCACGAGCCCCAGCTGATGACACTGAAGCTTGTCTTCCTGGTAGTCTGAGATGACAGGGTCTAATGTCCCTCCTCGTTCATGTGTGGGGAAGGTGACATGATCTGTCAGACCCTGCACCTCCAGGAGATTCTCGTAGGCGTCTCTTTCCAGGTGGTGATTGAGATCCCCCACAATCAGCACGTGGCTGCAGCTGTGTGCCATCATCAGGTTGTCTAAGGTCTCAGTCAGGTACAGAGTGAGTCAGGCCCTTGTCGCGGGGGGCGATACAGGGCACACAGCAGGAGGGCTGAGCGGTCTGCCAGCATTACTCGGAAGTACATCATCTCCATCATTGGAGGCGTGTCTATGTCGAGTAGCTGGGCCTGCATTCCTTCCTTGAAGCAGACAGCCACTCCACCTCCTGTTCGCTCCTGTCGGTCCCTCCTCACCCAGTGGGTGAAGCCCTGCATCCTGCCATACGTGGGCTCCACCTCACTGTTCAGCCATGTCTCGGTCACCACAACAACGTCTGCATTGTGTCGTTGCACACAGTTGTGGTATAAGTCTGCAAGGTTAGTCCGGAGACCACGGACTCTCTCTCTCTCTCTCTCTCTCTCTCTCTCTCTCTCTCTCTCTCTCTCTCTCTCTGTGTGTGTGTGTGTATGGGTGTAATCAACTTACTTTTACTATCACCATCACTCACCACCACCACCTACTACCAACAACCACCACCACCACCACCACCACCACCATCACAGTCAGGGCAACATAACAGCATTGTGTAGTACCTTTGTCTTCCAGTTCACGTGATTTACATGTTATTTCCTTCTCTCCCCACAGGTAAGAGCGAGTGTCGTGGGAAGAGCGAGTGAGGGAGAAACAGACAGGTATCAAAGCGTGAGTCCAGGAGAGCGCCCTAATTAATACTGTCTACGCTACACTATGTCTTTTGTTTTCCTCGCCCTTTCTTCCCTGGATCTGTCTTGTTTCTGTAGTTCTTTGTCGAAACTTAAAGTGATGCAGTTCAGGGATTAGGAAGTATATCGTCTTTACATTTTTAGAAGATGTCTTTGTGTTTTTCTTCATGTTTTGTTGCCATCCGTTTGTATCGTTGTTCTTTGTCAAACTTTAAAGGTCGATAAGAATGTGTTTGTCCGGAGACATTGAGGATTATAGACAAAATTAGACTTTAAATTAGTATTTCCTGTTACGCAGATTTAGTAGTGCACGTTTTATCACTTCTTTTCTTCAGCTGACAAAATTTAAACCGCGTTAGTAATTTTTTTTTATCACATTACAATTGCTTCATCTGACTTTTTTTCCTATTTTTTTTCCTTCGTTGCATTTTATTAAGTTTACCTGCCTAGTTGACATATGCCAAAATTTAAAACACTGCAGAAATATATTTGTATTATATATCAAACAGAAGCAAAAGGTAATGAAAGGTCAGTATTGTCGTTTTTATGCAGCTTTTCTATCTATTAGACTTGTATAAATTTTCTCCATGTACGCAACTTTCCTCACTTTCACGATATGTCACTCAAGTAAATTGCCTTCATTAATCCCTTCAGTACCATGACGCGTTTTCATATTCAGTCTGGTTACTATTTGGCGATTTTATACAGCTTCAGAAACTCACGTTGGGGATTCAGATAGTGAAGACTCTGGCCATTATTCTTCTGACCTCCATAAACCCTTCTTAATGCAAATAAAATCGTCATTTCACGCTTAAAAAATCAAAGCAAAACTTCAACCCAATACTGAAGGAGTTAAGTACTATTGAAGACACTACCTTCTGTTTTTTTTATCTCCTTTCTTTCGTATATTGTTACCTCCATTTATGTATCAAGTGTTCTAAATACGTATTCTTCTGACCCACTTCACCTTACCATTTATACAATTCCTGATGTTCTAAATCTGTAATCTTCTTA
Organism: Portunus trituberculatus; assembly: GCF_017591435.1. Classification (NCBI taxonomy): domain Eukaryota; kingdom Metazoa; phylum Arthropoda; class Malacostraca; order Decapoda; family Portunidae; genus Portunus; species Portunus trituberculatus. The sequence goes on from NC_059287.1 coordinate 986,193, forward strand.
CCTGATAATAGTTTTCCTGTTTTCTTCTCTCTTTGTAGTAATTCTGCATCTCTTACCGTGACATCAGGTTTATCCATTAATGCTCCTCGCCAATGCTTCGGGGGCTTATTTTAGTTTTTATTTCTCATCCCTGCCTCAATCCCATGTCTGGCTGTTCTTAGTCTCTATCTGGAAATATATCATCACTCTTAAGGGATAACATTTTTTTTTTTTTTTTTTTTTAGTATTGGTTTTGTGTATGTGTATATCTCGTTTTTATATTCATGGTGTTATTTGAAGTGTTTCTCGCCTTGTGTTTCTTTTGTAATTAATTTAATTTTTCAAAGCTACTTTTGATGGTTGTTTATAATGTGTCATGTTTTGCTTTTCGTTGAGTTGTTTATGTATTTATCGATATAATTAAATGCGTATGATTGACTTTATTCTAAGAAGGGGTTTGATTTTTTTTTTTTTCATTTTTCATTTTATATCCTTCACATATTTTTTTTACATTTTTCTGTTTGCTTGTATCTTTAATTTTTCGTTATTTAAGAGTGCGAAAATCTCTCAACATTTGACTTTGCCCGCTCTCAAGTAAACTCACAAGAAAATTACTATTAACGAAAAAAAAAATATCAAGAAAAAAAATGTATGTATGAAACAGTATAGTGAGTACCTCGGTTCACCGCCTCTCATGATAAACACAAATATCATGTTCACAGGGAAAGAGGATTTGAGGAGGAAGTTAATTCACTTTGGCGCAAATAGGGTGAGGCGCAGCTCCCGTTCCAGGGCGCCTCCTAAATCTCCCTGCGGTCGTTCCTCTGATGCAGTGCGCCAGTCTGCTTTTTGTACATACACCTCCCGCTAAATTGTCTTGGTTGTTTGCTTGATGGCGCCCCTACGTCACGCCGCGCGGAGCCCTAATAGCCGCGGGAAGGGCGTGAGGGATGGCGGCGCTGAATTATGGCAGGATTGAGCGGGTGGAGAGTGGCCGCGAGGGGCGCTGAAGCGTCAAATGAAAGTCGCTTTTCTTGCACTGACAGATGGGGAGGAGCAGGCACGCGTGAGCCTACAACCCGTGCAGGGGAAGCCAGGACCTGAAATAATTAAATAAAATCGCCCATGTGTTATGACTCGCTCTTTCCCATCTTGCAACCCTGAGATTTACATGAAGGTGGAATATATATGTGCTGGAGGACTGTTCCTAAATCCTCTTATGTTTTCCACTGAATATAAACTTTAAAATTCCGTAAAAATCTACTTATTTTGCTGCACACGCCTGCCATATTTCAGAAGAGCGGCCTCACTAAACTGTGAGGAATGGTGACAAGTGTGTTGGTTGAGATAAAGGCGTAGGCGTGGGTAGTGAGAGCAGTAGAGAAAGAGTGAGTGGGTAGGGAGAGCATGATATAGGGAGTGGGTGAGGACAAGGTGTAGACATGCTAACGTGGATGCGAGAGTGACGCTAAAGTCGTTATCGTTACAAACTCTCCTTTATCACCTTGCGGTAAAGCTTTCATTTATGGCGATACTAAATTCTCACCACGGCATAATACCTATTTGCATTTATAAGGGCAAGCGTTATATCACGAGCCAGACAGTGAAAGTACCGGCATGAGAGAGGCTAATCTTCCGTAATGTGCTGGGAAGGAACATCGTCGCGTCAAGAAACGTGTTGCCTTCTATTACTCGACGCCTCGCCCCGTGTGCCGCAGGGTGTGATCATGGCGTGAAGGGTTGAGTGACGCTGCTCTCATGCACTGGCCCATCCTATGTATGCTGGCGTGTGTGTGTGTGTGTGTGTGTGTGTGTGTGTGTGTGTGTGTGTGTGTGTGTGTGTGTGTGTGTGTGTGTGTGTGTGTTTTACCATTGTTTCAGTTAACAATAAACAAGGATTCCTGAAGTTAATATATATCCTGTTTATTTAGATGAAGTTGCAATAACACTCGGTGAATTTAACGCACAAAAGATTGCAGATATTAGTGTAAAAGGTAATGGGATGATGACAATGATGTTTGTGGTGGTGGTGGTCTTGGTACTGGTGGTGATGGATGTAATGGTAGTACACAAGGACCCATCAACATATATCCAGGTACATATTCCTGTATTCATTTATTTTCTTTCTGCACACACTGGTCTCTGGGCAGGCAAGGGTCGAGGCTCCAAGGTTGGCTGGCGCCCTCCAATGTATCGACGAAAAAGTAATGCTAATCAGAACTTTGATCTCCGGAGGGTTGCAGGCGTGACTGGCTCCGCGTCCCGGCCAGCGAGGCGACTCAGGGAGCAGTCCCGACCTATGAATATTTTGAGCTGACTTACATACAGGTGTTCTTTTTATTAGAGACGCTTTTTGTTATTCCTGGTGGCGTTTAGGAAGCACTGGATGGGTAGTAACTGACTCAAACAGTATATATCTTACCTGAATATGTCTGAAAAGGAAAAAAAAAATGTATTACTTTTCTTATGTTTGTTTACCATACACAAGTTAATATATAGTAAACAATAGATAGGAATCACCAAAGATAAAATAAAAAAAACACAAACGTAAAGATGACATTAAATAAGAACTTGGATAAACATATAAAAAAAGGAACAAGGAAAACGAAAATAGCGAAGGAAACGATAAACGGAAACGTTAAAAGTAGAGTGATTCAGAATAGGGAATGATGTGCGGGAAGGAAAGAGACGTGAGTGAGTGACCGGGAGGGAGTCAGGTGGAGGTCCCGTGAGGGTGATTCCTCATGGTTAGGGTCGAGACTGGTCTGAGCCTGGCGGATTTGTGCGGCTTGAATTAGGTTTGGCACACGTACTCGACCTAAAAGGGTGATTAATAGAGGTGGGTGTGTCCCCGCGGTGGCCTCATTGAGAGAACAAAATTATTTGACATGTTTCTTTTGACGTACAGACAGTCAGTGAGGGGTGCGGTGACCGAGGCAGTGAAGAGAACTGACGGAGGAGAAATGTAACGCTGGGAATGTCAGGAGGAAAATTAAAGAGACGGAAATGAAATGTTAAAATGGTTAAGTTTTGATTTTTTTCAGAAATAAAGAGAGAGCAAAAATATGCAAGATGTGACTGCGCATATGGAAATGCTTTTAGCTATAAGATTAAAACAGTTATTTACTTAAATTACTATATATGTCAGGGAGAAAATTAAAGGCATGGGAATATAATGTTTAGGTTGTTACGTTAATGTTCTTCTGAATAATAATAAAAAGAAACTGCAACATAAGATTGTATGTGAAAATACATATTCAGTTCTGAAATGTAAGTAGATATATACTTCTTAATTACATAACATTTCTATCAGGTAAAAGTTTTTTTTTACAAAGAAATTTAACAAATAAAGAGGTAAATGAACTAATCAAAGGTGTAAATGAATTGATAAAAAAATAGACCCAGAATGAGGCACTTTTTTCCCATAAGTAATGTGTAAATGGAATAAATTAAATTACCAGAGTAAGGCGTGTAGTGCTAAAGACGCGACAAAAAAGCAGGTGTGCATCCCCAACACGGGAACATGAGTGCTGACGTGCCTGCCAATACAGACTTAACATGCTCATTGTACTCACGCCGCCGCCTCCTTCCTGGCAACAGTAATAATATATTTTAAAGCTGAGGACACAAACCTTATTGTTATGCTAATAGTTGCCATGATTATATATTCATGAGTAAAGTTATCAGGTGAGTGTTGCTCGGCGCTGCGACTCGCTCACCTGGCGGGGCCGGTGGCTGTGGTGGTGATGGTGGTGATGGTGATGGTGGTGATAGTGATAGTGGTAATATAGAGGAGGTGGGGCTGTTGTGATGGTGGTCATGAGAATAGTCTCTCTCTCTCTCTCTCTCTCTCTCTCTCTCTCTCTCTCTCTCTCTCTCTCTCTCTCTCTCTCTCTCTCTCTCTCTCTCTCTCTCTCTCTCTCTCTCTCTCTCTCTCTCTCTCTCTCTCTCTCTCTCTCTCTCTCTCTCTCTCTCTCTCTCTCTCTCTCTCTCTCTCTCTCTCTCTCTCTCTCTCTCTCTCTCTCTCTCTCTCTCTCTCTCTCTCACTCTCACACACACACACACACACACACACGCAGATCGACCCACATCCTCCCCCCCCACACACTGTAACAGTACGCAATGATTACCGCACCACCACTAGCACCACCACACCCTCACATTGCCTTATCTTACCTGTATCCTTAACGAGCTTGGCGAAAGAAGAAAAGGTGTGTCATTAATACCTGAATTATCAAAATGCCTTTATATAGTGAATTATTCTTGTTATTCTCATTTTTTTACTTGTGAGTTTGGATTTGAATTTGCTATCAATGCATTCTTGTCCTTCCTGTCATTATCTCTAAAGGCAGTTTTCGTCTCTAACTGTCTTGTACATCTATAACATTTAGTATTGCTGTTCCTTCAAACTCAGGGCATCGTCGTGGCGCCATACGCTTCATCTCGTCAAGGGCTGCTCGTGAATGGTAAATCACTGTTCGTCACATGAAATATTGGTCTGTTTTTGCTGCTCATCTTTGCTATGTGTCCTCCGTGAGACTCTGGCCCTTACTGAGAAACGTTGCTCTCACCATAATCACTCGTATATTTTCTAAGGTTATACAGATGATTAAATTAGCTATTTTAGTCATTCTCCTGTTACTAATGTAGAAATCTTGTTAATATTATCCCTAGAGCCATAGAAAGGTATCCCCTAGATAATCATAACTAAATCCTTATGATGGTAGTGAGAATGCAACGCAGAAGTGTGTCAGAATACGTTCTTTCTTTATGCAAACAGACGCTATAGGAAGAGTCCATCGTGTCCCTGTCTCTGTCTCTCACTTCCTCACCATGTGTCTTCCGTAGCCATAAATTTACAGTGACTTTTGACACACTACATACAGTCTGCACTCGTATACTTCCCACTGCGTCCCTCCCATACACCCTTTCGTACCCTTCTCGTCCCTCGCTGTCCTTCCCCATTCCCATGTCCCTCTATATTCCGTCCCCTCTGGCCGTCCGTCACTCCCTCACCGCCCCGCCCTCCTCCGACCCTCCTCTGTCCAGCCACACTTGTAGTCAGTAACGAGAATGCAGTAAACGTAGGTAGGGTGAGGGATGTGAAGGGCCGCGGGGTTGAATGCTCTCCGGTAACAAATGGAGGGAAGAGATTGGTCTATACATTCACTGCCACGCCTCCTGCACGCGCCTACTCCACCAGCACAAAAGAAACATTTTTAGGCAAGTTTTAATAATGGCCGTGTTGACAACAGCACCACCAGCACCGGCAGAACCAACAACAACACCGAGGACATGAACGACAACAAAAACTGATTCCACCACCACCACCGCCACCACTGTCATCACTACCACCACCTCCATTTCTGCTTCTGTTGCTATACGTAGATATTACTTCTACTGCTGCTGCTGATACTACTTACGCTACTTCTACTTTTACTTCTTCTTTTACATCTGCTACTACTACTACTTTACTACTACTACTACTACTACTACTACTACTACTACTACTACTACTACTACTACTACTACTACTACTACTACTACTACTACTACCATTACTACGACTACTTCTACTATTACTTCTTTTTCTACTTTTATTACTACTTTTATTACTACAACTATCACTGCAACTATCACTACTACTACTACTACTACTACTACTACTACTACTACTACTACTACTACTACTACTACTACTACTACTACTACTACTATGTAGAAGCTGTGTCATCAGAAACAGCAACAATAATAACAGTAATAGCAATAGTTTTGGTACTAGCAAGGCTGAGGGTACTGTTGCTTCAGATATATACATATATCGTAGGTGTATCCTGTCCATTAACAATTTCCTTGATTGTGTTGGAATTGATGGAAGTGATATAGCTCCAAGCAAAGTCAAGTGTTTATGGGAAAGGTAGGGAATCATTTAGGTCAGTACATACAAGACTCAGTACATGGTAAGTGGTGAAAGTAGCAGGTGATGCACATTAACCCCTTCAATACTGGTACACATTTTTACCTTGAGATTTGTGTACGATTAGACCATTTTATTGTCATTTGGAAGAGTCTATGGAAGTCAAAATATTAATGGTCACGGTCTTCACTAATTTAATCCCCCTCACATAGGTTTCTGAAGCTGTTTGAAATCACCAAATAATATGCAGAATGAATACAGGAATGTGCCATGGTACTCACGTGGTTAATAATGGTGAACAGGACAACATTGAAAGTTTTTGAAATGTATCATTGGTACTGAGTGATCAATTGTAAATATTTGTTTATATAAGATTGGGTCCGGTCGAAGGCAACAAAAATACAGAATAAAACCCTCTAAATTACCAAACATCTAAAGTAAAGAGCCAAAATAATAATTCAAGACTAAAGGTAAAAACTCGAAACACTTTATATGCGCATATTGACAACACAATATGTAGAAATAAAAGATGAAAATGAGAGGAAGGAAAGGACTGACTGTATCTTGTGGACATACTGACTGGTGAATGGTATAGAGGAAAGCATAGAGTGAAGGAAATGACTGAGGCAATGTGAGGTGGATGATGTGAAATCAGGACGAAGCTGTTGTGAAAAGAGTACCACATGATCGATGGCACGGGCGGGTCTGAGTGGTAAGGGCGTGGACGGATGACAGGCAATCACGCACCATATGAAGGCTGGACTGCTCAAGTAAATACAGCAATTCAGCAAAGTGTCAGCAATTTTCCCTTCTATACGTAAACTCATGCAGGATAAGAAGAAAGGAAAATAGTGTTAAATACTGAAGCATTACGAAACAGAAAAGCATAGTTATTACCACCAAGGCTGCATCACTTGCTAAACACTCTGCTCACTTATGTAATGACACTTTGCAATTTTCTCGTTAAATACCTTCCACTAACATCATTTTTGTCTCTTATTTGGCATGATACTTCGTGAATAGTGTATATGTGGCAAGGCCATTATTTTCTCACTCTGAAAAGTTTATTTGCAGTATTTATCATTAATTTTATGGTATTTCAGACATTGAAGACCTCTTTTACGAGAGAGAGAGAGAGAGAGAGAGAGAGAGAGAGAGAGAGAGAGAGAGAGAGAGACGAGGGGAATATAGGGAAACCAGTACCGTCTCACCTCATGAAACAGTGACTTGCCCTAGAGAGAGAGAGAGAGAGAGAGAGTGAGAGAGAGAGAGAGAGAGAGAGAGAGAGAGAGAGAGAGAGAGAGAGAGAGAGAGAGAGAGAGAGAGAGAGAGAGAGAGAGAGAGAGAAGAGGGGAATATAGGGAAACCAGTACCGTCTAACCTCAAGAAACAGTAACTTACCTTAACCTGAAGTAGCTCTGAATGCTAACAAACTCTTCCCTATCCCAGCCACTTACACTAATACACAATATTCACTCCACTGCCTTATTTTAATCACCTCCACCATCACACAATACTCCTACACCCATAAACTAAACCTACATATAAAAAAAAGATAAAACATAAAACAAAATTACGATAAAATCACCGCGTATTTGTTTTTCAAATAAATGTTTAATGTAGAGACTAGCGCGAATCAGTGAGAAAGTGACTATGTGTTGACGTGTATTTGTCCCGGGCATCGCGTGTGTCTGACGGTTTGTGTAGAGGATGAAGAGAATTATTCGTACTCCGCCACGTTCCACAGTTGCGCTCCCAAGGCGATGAGGAGAAGCGAGTAAGGAATGGGAGACAGGCAAGGCGGAGAGGGGAGAGATGAAGGGCCGGAGATACGTGCAAATGTAAAGGGCTTAGTAGTGTTTGTCTTGGGATGGGAATAGATGTGTGTGTGTGTGTGTGTGTGTGTGTGTGTGTGTGTGTGTGTGTGTGTGTGTGTGTCTGCCTGTGTGTGTGTCAGCACCCTCTACCTCAGCAGGTGTTCCGGGATTCAAGGCAGGTTTTATACGTCATAAATTGAAAATAATTGCTGCAATTGTTCTCAAGTATCAAATTAACTTATTGACAAGCCGAAAATTACCACACCTTTGCCTGTATTGCGGCGCATTACCGGGAATAAACTACCTGTTATTAGAGGTTGGGAGTGGTAATTAGGCAGATAGGTGTTCATTAAGGGTATCTCAGAGGCCCCGAGGCTTTCCCGCCCTCTAATGCTTCACCGGGGGAGGAAAAGTCTCGCTAGGGGAGGGAGGAGTTTTGTTGCCATATATCACAGTGAATAGATTGTATATAGAGACTTCGAGAACTGACAGACAGACAGACAGACAAGCAAACAGGAAGACAGACATACCTACCCACGCAAACACACACACACACACACACACACACACACACACACACACACACACACACACACACACACACACACACACAGAGAGAGAGAGAGAGAGAGAGAGAGAGAGAGAGAGAGAGAGAGAGAGAGAGAGAGAGAGAGAGAGAGAGAGAGATGCATTAATAAAAACAGATAATACAGCGCAGTACATCCTGATTAAGTGTTCAGTATTATCCATACCACAAGGAACAATAATGATATAGTCCCTTATTTTTATATCACCTGAACGTAGTCTGTCTTTACTCTCACATCCAAACACCATCATACTTTAACAAACAACCAGTCAAACGCTGCAAGGAAGGCTTTGGCGGAGAATATAAGTCTTGTTTTCCTTGGGGAGCAAACTACAGACAGAAAATAAAATGGTAGGGCGGAAAAAAATCATCCTTAGCGGCGTGGCGGTGTTTTCCATCCTCTCCTTCCCTGACCTGTTCTGATCCTCTTCCGCGGCTGATCCTTGGCGTTATTAATGCCTTTTTCCTCGTGTCGTTTGGCCCGTGTCATTTGATCCCTTCCTCGCGGACACCCCAGATAATGATGGCTGAAGGACACGCCCCCTCATTACCCGTGTGTCCAGAGCACGCCCCTGCCAGTCCCTCTCACCCACACCCCCTCCTCTCCTCCAGTGGGGTCCCATTACTTCCACTCGCCAGCCTCTGTTTCTCTTTCCTATTTCTCTCTCTCTCTCTCTCTCTCTCTCTCTCTCTCTCTCTCTCTCTCTCTCTCTCTCTCTCTCTCTCTCTCTCTCTCTCTCTGTAATTTTTGTTCACTTATTGTCTCACTTTTCTTTCCTCTCGTCTCTCTTTTTCTTTCTCCTCCCTTTTCCTTATTTTCCATCTATTTTTCTTTCCCTCTTCTCCTTCTTTCCTCTGCCTCATTCTCTCCTGTTTCCCTTCCTTCCTTCCTTCTCCTGGAGGGAAGACGATGGCGCCTCTGATGGATGATTTTGCCAAAGAAAAAAAATAACTTGTCGCCCCTTATCTCTCATCCAGAAATCCTTTAGACCTCCAATATGATACGTGTGTGTGTGTGTGTGTGTGTGTGTGTGTGTGTGTGTGTGTGTGTGTGTGTGTGTGTGTGTGTGTGTGTGTGTGTGTGTGTGTGTGTGTACGATAGATAGTCTTTCTAGTATACGCACGTGATATTCTTAGTCTACATTATCGAGGAAGGAAAAAAAGAAATACAATGGTATGGAAGGTTTTTAGAAATTCACTAGAAATATATATGTGATTGTTTTTGTGTCTGCATTTAGTGGTCCTCTTTGCATATATATATATATATATATATATATATATATATATATATATATATATATATATATATATATATATATATATATATATATATATATATATATATATATATATATATATATATATATATATATATTTTTTTTTTTTTTTTTTTTTTGCTAGGGTGATATAAGGGGATTAGAAACGATAGTGTATAATGTTCTTGAGAGTTGGTTTAATTTCTCTCTCCGTCTCCTCTAAGTCAGAAGGCCGAGGAGCAGTGCGGGACCTCTTTCACCCCTAAGAATTACGTAGATCCCTTGACAGAGTAGTTTTTTGAGAGAGAGAGAGAGAGAGAGAGAGAGAGAGAGAGAGAGAGAGAGAGAGAGAGAGAGAGAGAGAGAGGAGACGGTTATCAGGTAGATACGTTGATGAATTTTTTCGTACTAACAATGTTCGTATACCAGCTATGTTTGAATTCCGTCCCTTGCTTTGAGCCTTACACTATGGCTGGCGGAGTTAGCGGGGCGTGTCTTCTGAAAAGTTACCGCAGCTTGTCTTTTCATACTAGGAAATCTTTTATTGACTTCTTTTCAGGAGAATTAATTGAATGGATGTAATAATGAAATGATGTGTGTATTTTAGGGTTTGTTCTCTCAGGGAAGCTAGTTTAGTCATAACAGAGATAGCCGGAATACTCTCATCACGTGAAGACTGGGACCTGAACACCTGCGCTGGATGCGTCACAACAAACAATTATAACACACTACACCGTGACATTTTTCGTGAAAAGTCAGCGCACTTTATTCCAGTCTACCACCAGCATAGAAATGACTAGTTATGTGCAATTTGTTTTACCATTTTTTTCCCAGGTGTCAGTAAACAAAATATAATAAGTATAACATTTTTATTTTTCCTTTTTACGTTTCAGTTTTTCACCATGAGCCGCTTCAAAAGTGCGAAGAGTATTCAGTTCGCGAAGGATTAGCTTCTGGCGCGTCTTTGTATCGCTTCCCTGATTGCTTTATCGCCTTACATCTTTTCTAGCGAGGGTGTTTGATCGCCGCGTGCTTCTTGTTCTCCACTCCCGTCCCTTTGTCTCGCCGCGTCTCCCCGCTGTCCATCTCTCATTGTACAAAGGAGACGCGAGGATACACCAAGGGATTTGATCGGACTTAAGATATTGCTTTCTCTCTCTCTCTCTCTCTCTCTCTCTCTCTCTCTCTCTCTCTCTCTCTCTCTCTCTCTCTCTCTCTCTCTCTCTCTCTCTCTCTCTCTCTCTCTCTCTCTCTCTCTCTCTCTTCGTCTTTGTCTCGTCGTCCAACCGCATTTCTTGTCTTCTTTCATCTTGTGGCTTATTAGAAGGTGGGTTTTTATAGCATTCTCTTTCTACTGGTGCGCTAATCTCGACCCTGCATGTCCTTCCCTTCCTTCCCTATCACTCTCTTCCTCTCTTAGTCAAAGTTTTATTGTTCCGCTGTCTTTCTCTCTCATGGTTCTTGCTCGCCTCTCGTGTGATTTATTTTTCGAGAGACAGACACAAGAATCTTTCAGTGCCTCACTTTGCCTCAACTAACCTAATCTAACCCAACGAAACCTGATTTTATAGTCTACCTTAAGCTAATCTGATGTAACTTAACTTAACCTTAGCCTAACTTAACGTAAAATTCCTAACCTTGGCTAAACTTGATATAACCATTCTTGAGAGAGGAAAACTGACCAAGGGCAACAAAAAGACGAAAGAAAAGGCCCACTCAGTTGCCAGTTACCTTACCTAATCTAACCGAACTTAACCTAACTCAATAAAACGTAGACTAACTTGACCTATCTTAACCTAACCTGACCTAATCTAACCATCTATAACTTACCAAACACTCAGCGTGGAATGAGGACAGCTTGGCGGCGGAAGGAAGGCACGGAAGGGTCATGGTAATGTTGGGAGAGCATGATAAAGGATTCAGGCTGGTATTATCAGAAGGGACAGTTGAGGGAGAGGGGACGGAGAGAGAAGGGAGATGGGAAGCAGGGGTAGGAGGCAGAGACGTTCAAGGCTTCCATTAATAATCGAATAATTCTGAATAATCGAGAAAGCAGCGCGTGGGGACCCAGAGCGGCAATTACTAGGAATGATTAAATAGTTGGGCTTAGTGGATGCCTAGCAAAGTATCTCGCCATTAGTCAGGCCGGCACGCGGGGCATCAGCGGGAATTAGAAGCGACACACAAGAGCCGTATGTACGTACATTCGCTCTGTGCTTCAGGAGTAAAGTTTCCTTTGTCATCTCTTTTTCGTGTCTCTTTCTCTCTCTCTCTCTCTCTCTCTCTCTCTCTCTCTCTCTCTCTCTCTCTCTCTCTCTCTCTCTCTCTCTCTCTCTCTCATTTTTTCTTTGTTTCTCTCTATTTGTCTTTCTTTCCGTGTGTCTGTGTCTGGTTGGCTGGGTGGATGGATGGACGGATGGATGAATGGATGATGGTATATATTTGTCTGTGTGTTTGACTGGTTGTCTGGCTAATTGACTGGCTGGTTCGATAGATTGTTTTCTGTCTATCTGTCAATCAATTTCTCTCATGATATATTTTCTCGTTTTCGTTTCCATGTTTCATTTTTCTTCTCATTATTTTCCTTTTGTGTGTATGTAACAGACACACACACTCTCTCTCTCTCTCTCTCTCTCTCTCTCTCTCTCTCTCTCTCTCTCTCTCTCTCTCTCTCTCTCTCTCTCTCTCTCTCCTCTCTCTCTCTCTCTCTCTCTCTCTCTCTCTCTCTCTCTCTCTCTCTCTCTCTCTCTCTCTCTCTCTCTCTCTCTCTCTCTCTCTCTCTCTCTCTCTCTCTCTCTCTCTCTCTCTCTCTCTCTCTCTCTCTCTCTCTCTCTCTCTCTCTCTCTCTCTCTCTCTCTCTCTCTCTCTCTCTCTCTCTCTCTCTCTCTCTCTCTCTCTCTCTCTCTCTCTCTCTCTCTCTCTCTCTCTCTCTCTCTCTCTCTCTCTCTCTCTCTCTCTCTCTCTCTCTCTCTCTCTCTCTCTCTCTCTCTCTCTCTCTCTCTCTCTCTCTCTCTCTCTCTCTCTCTCTCTCTCTCTCTCTCTCTCTCTCTCTCTCTCTCTCTCTCTCTCTCTCTCTCTCTCTCTCTCTCTCTCTCTCTCTCTCTCTCTCTCTCTCTCTCTCTCTCTCTCTCTCTCTCTCTCTCTCTCTCTCTCTCTCTCTCTCTCTCTCTCTCTCTCTCTCTCTCTCTCTCTCTCACTGTTTCCCTTCCGTACACTCGCGCCGCCTTGCATAATGTCTACACGGAGGCGAGAAGTGAAAGGTGGATCTGCCTCAGGAGTGCAGCGAGCCGTGGGTCCTGCAGTGTGTGTTGTGTGCCAAGTGTTGCGCCTCACGCCTCACTCTTGTGGCTCTGCGTTAAGGCTTGTGGTCCCGGGCCGTGCTGGGTGTCAGGAAGAACAGTATCAGCAGCCACGGATGAAACGCACCACAATGCCTCGCGCTGTTTCTTGGCGGAGTGCTGGAGTGTTGGTAGCGAAGAGGTTAACATCAAGGCGATACAACTTTCCTACTAGTTTTCTGTGTGTTTTTTCCTATTTTTTTTTCTCACAAGGTGATGTAGAGGAGAAGAAACAATTTTTTTTTTTTTTTTAGTTGTTTTGTTGACGCTTTTCCATTCACACTCCCATATGTTTATTTGTCTAGTTTACTGCGACGTTAATATTTTGACTGAGATGTTTCTATTTAAGATCAGCAACTTATAAACTTGTTCATGGGGAAAAAAATAACATTGCTAGATAAGGTGCTTGGTGGATATTTGAAAATGTTGTATACGTAGATGTAAATTACGATAGATAAAAGATATAAGTAATCTACTAGCTTGTTCAAGAAAAAAAGTTTGAATTTTGATAAGTTATATGATAAAGGATATCTTAGACAGGAATTATGAGGAAAATGATTTACCCTGTGAAAGAATATTGGCCTAAATTTTCTTTTATTTTAGATATTGCTTATAATTTTGTTTGTTAATCCTTTTCTATTATATCAAAATCAATCTGCTATCTTTATACCTTTCAATAGTGACATACTTCAACGATCAAAATATTTGTAATACTAAAAAAATCTTAGCATCTCCTTTAGTTATTTTGAATGAGTTGTATGATGAATTAGAAGTAAAAAAGACATAAGAAAGAAAGACGATTTGGAAATATAACTGCAACATAGAATGAAGTCCTGCACAAGGTATATAGTAGCGTCATGGCCTCCAGCACGTGGCCGGACTCCTCCTGGCAGACACCGTGCACTCCTGTAATGTAATCCCTTAATTCCAAATCAGTTTCCACATCCAGCCGCTCCCTCGTAGTGATTTAACGCCCCTTTCTTAGGACACTTTCAGACAGAGAGGCAATGCATTCACCGCCCATTGTTAACCAGACAAGGAAAGGACTTAGGCTGAATTCTCGAGACTGGATCTCATCTCAACGCGAAGCTCGGCACAATGGAGTCGGTGGGCGAGGGCCGAGCTCCTCAAGGCTGGCTGCTCCCTACTCTTATTTTACTACGCGGCATAAACTTGAGAAGGTGGCGGCGGTGGCGGTGGCGGTGGTGGTTGTGATGGTGGTGGTCGTGGTTGTGGTGGTGGTGGACTGCTTGAGATGTGGTGACATGAACTGCGGGTCCACTGTTCTGTTTCATAATTAAGTAGTGCAGTTGCTTCCTCCTTGTCATTTTTCTTTTTTGCCTTCTTCCAAGCTCCCTGTCCTCCCACCAGGTTTTGGTATGTCGGATCAGCAACACATGCAGGTATTACAAATTTACAGTCTATTTTTATTAATCTCTTTTTCACTCGCACTCTTAACTCCTTCTCAAGTTCCTGTCTTCACTATCCTCTGTCTTTCCCTCTCGGTCTCTCTCCACCTCGACCTTCTCTCAAAAGGTGCTCAGTGTGCCCTTTCAATAGGCTCCTCATCTTCACTTCCTACGACTATGATTAACGGGAGCTTATCCTCAGTGCATATTAATACCGTACAAAAATATTCCACCAGTGTACGAGACAGTCTTTCCTCGTGAGAGTGGAGCTGTTTTTGACGTCTGATGTGTACGACTTTATCTATGATGAGTGTAATATACCTGTATGTATATTGACAGGTTAATTGGCCTTGAAAGAAAAAGATTTCATATTTTACCTGATTACCTGAGAGTTGGATATGCTTCAGTGAGCGTCAGGGGCAGGGTACGAGCTAGGCAGAGCAGAATGGGCGGGGTGGGGCATGCCGAGACCGTGTTGGGTGGGGCGAGGAGCCAAAAGAAGCAATCTGGAGGCGGTGTTAGGCTGGAGAAAAGGGCGACGCAGCTACCCTCCCGGAGACGCCTGGTTTTGATGCCCTTATTACACCGTGCGCCTTGATCTCCGGCCCGTCTCCTCCAGCCCTGCCGAGCCCTCCTTCAGGCCACCCCGCCCTCCTCTCCTTCAGGTCCCCCTACGCCCCACCGGCCAAAGTGATTACATGCCTCCTGCTCACCCCCCTTTTTCATCACCCTCTTTGATCATTACTATCAAAAGCCAGATTTGCAGGTTCTTTAAATCCATTTAGACGTGAACGGCAAGTCGGGCTCGGGTCATTTTTCTTCCTGGTGTGTTTAGCGGATTTTAATGATGTGCTGCGTGGCGACCAGCTCCAGAGGGCCCTGGGGCTCCGGTAAAGGTACTCTGGCTAAA
Source organism: Portunus trituberculatus (assembly GCF_017591435.1). NCBI lineage: Eukaryota > Metazoa > Arthropoda > Malacostraca > Decapoda > Portunidae > Portunus > Portunus trituberculatus. The sequence continues at coordinate 1,001,405 of NC_059287.1, forward strand.
GGGAAGGACTCACTCAACTCTTCGCTTTCCATCATTATAAATTACGCTTTGTACTTTTGACAGACGACTGTTTTCAACAGATTTTGTGTAAGAGATAGTTTTCTTGTGGCTCTCGCTCTCTTTTTTTTTTTTTTTTTAGGGCCAGCCAAGGGCCAAAAAAAAGAAAGTTAGAAAAAGGCCCACTTGAGCGCTGGCTCTCCAAAGACTTCAAAAAATGCCAAAACCGTCAGTACCCCACACCTGCCCCGCCCCAGAGACCTGAGAGTGAAGTAAATAACTAATGGATGTGAAGCGGGTGTTCATTTAATTACCCGCTAGTGAGGTAGAGCCGAGCACCTTTACTGTGTTAATTAAGTACATCCAAGCTTCCCCTCGTCCAGAATTAATTATCATTACCTGTACGATCTTGAGTAGTGTACTAATTAATTCCTTTCAATTATCTAATGTACTCGTCCGTCACATCAGTGGTTGTTTATCATAAAGCAGGTGGACATCCTCGGCTCGTGTGTTAATTAGTAGTAGTCAGTAATCTTATGAAGTATTTGGTGATGACGGCTGGTGCAGGGGTGGTGGTGGTGGTGGTGGTGGTGGTGGGCGTCACTCTATGGTAAAGGTGCCGCCACGTTTTAAGCCTACTGGCTTGTTTACTTCCTTGATATGTTTGAGTTTTACTGTTAATACCTTCGAAGTAGTGAGTAATAACCGTGTACACACACACACACACACACACACACACACACACACACACACACACACACACACACACACACACACACACACACACACACACACACACACACACACACACACACACACACACACACACACACACACACACACTGGGCATTGATCAATATCACTTTTATTTTGTATTTTGTTTCCTTTTTTATAATGTATTCATGGGAAAAACTGTTATGGGACATTAAATTGAATCATGATTTATATTGCCCTTAATTCTTCCTTACTTGTCTATAGAAACATCATTCTCTTCATCATGACCACCACCACCACCACCACCACCACCACCACCACCACCACCACCACCACCAACAACAACAACAACAACAACAACAACAACAACAACAACAACACTACCGTCACAGTCACCTCTCTACCATTCTATTTCACGTTATGATCATCTTCAACCACCACCTATATGAGCGAACAGTCCATATGTATCTGAAGTCTGCCCGACAAGACATAACTCCAATCCATTTCTTTTTAGTCTCACCGGCAACATCTAATCCTTCAGTGAGTGTAATGAAGTAATACCCTGAGCGTCCTTCATCACGGCTCCTCACACTGTCATTACACAAGAGGAAACCATCACTTGGATGAAAGAAATATAGAAGTGTTATTAGAAGTTTCATAACGACCTGAGAGAGAGAGAGAGAGAGAGAGAGTATAATGAAACAAGACGAGTGAAACGAAGAGTGACGAGTGAATCAAACTGACCTGTGTTGTGTGTGTGTGTGTGTGTGAGAGAGAGAGAGAGAGAGAGAGAGAGAGAGAGAGAGAGAGAGAGAGAGAGAGAGAGAGAGAAGAAGAGAGAGTAATGAGGCCCCAAGATAACCAAGTCCCAAGGAAGCGGCTCCTCACGACCCAGCGATTAATATCCGTCCCTTGAACCACCTCTTAAGTGCCGCTAATTGTGACTTATGATACCACGCCTCCCTTCCTCCCGCGCTGCTCCGGGGACTCCGCCTTATACTTTATTTGTTTTAGTGGGAGAGACTGATTCCCTGGCTGGTGGTGGTGGTGGTGGTGGTGTGGGAGTGTCTCTTGGGGTGTGGGTCTTTCGATAATGTTTGTAGGTATATCGAGTTAGAAATGTTACGTCTTTTCATTTTTAATTTCCAGTGAGGTTGAGGGTAGTAGTGGCAGTAGTAATAGTAGTAGTAGCAGCAGAAGTAGTAGTTGTAGTAGTAGTAATAGTAGTAGTAGTAGTAGTAGTAATAATAGTAGTAGTAGTAGTAAATGTTGTGGTTTGCTTGTTTTGTACCCCAGAAAGAAGTGTTCCTCCTGTCATCTCTAATTTGCAGTGAGGTTGAGTGTGGTAGTAGTAGTAGTGGTAGTTGAAGTTGTAGTTACTTATTACGAACTCTCTCTCTCTCTCTCTCTCTCTCTCTCTCTCTCTCTCTCTCTCTCTCTCTCTCTCTCTCTCTCTCTCTCTCTCTCTCTCTCTCTCTCTCTCTCTCTCTCTCTCTCTCTCTCTCTCTCTCTCTCTCTCTCTCTCTCTCTCTCTCTCTCTCTCTCTCTCTCTCTCTCTCTCTCTCTCTCTCTCTCTCTCTCTCTCTCTCTCTCTCTCTCTCTCTTGTTTGATCACATGCTTCGAATTGACTGTTGCGTTGTATGTGAAGTACAGAGTGTTGATGAAAAGGAGCAGTCCATTGGTGATTTTTGATAATGATTTGAGACATGTGAGATCAGAATCAGAATGTATATCTGTATGTCAACGCTAGCATCTTAATTCTCTCCCTTCTCTATTCTTGTCCCTGGTCTCATAATGTTTAGGTAAATATATGCACTGATAATTTTCGAGCGAGTCTAAATCGGTATTGAATTATGAAACTATATTACTCTGGGCAAGGAACTAAAAACTTTCCACGATATTGTCTCATAAGTATACAAAAACATAATGTGTAATAATCAAAGGAAGGAAAAAAGTTATTAGGTTTACATGAGGCGACCCTTTAATATAACATACCTATCTATTAACACATTATACCCATTCACAAACTCTTAAAATTATGCCTTGTCAATGTAGTCTTAACGAATACGTATGAGTCTCCCTTGAATATAGTCTGCTTAAAGGCGGGAGGTGAACATAACCAGCTAGTCATATAACTTTACTACACTGACTGAAGTGATACAGAGGAAGCAGTAGTAATACAGTGAAACCAAAAGTCATGTGATACAAGTGCACAGACTGACTTCAGTAATAAAATCACTTCAGTGTGTCCGTAGCAGGTACACACACACACACACACACACACACACACACACACACACACACACACACACACACACACACACACACACACACACACACACACACACACACACACACACACACACACACACACACACACACACACACACACACACACACACACACACACACACACACACCCATACTGTAGCTGTTTCGTGTAATTGACACCATCGATTTAAGTCTTTCAGTGCAGTGGAGGGAACGTTTGCCTTCCTAAGTGAGCTGGCCGAGGAGAAAGAGTATGACAAGAGTGATGAAAGGGATAATCTTGAAGGCAAATACTTTATTATACATGAGCGGATATGAAGTGATGGAGTTGGTGTTGAGAGAGAGAGAGAGAGAGAGAGAGAGAGAGAGAGAGAGAGAGAGAGAGAGAGAGAGAGAGAGAGAGAGAGAGAGATTTAAAACATATATCACAAGTATTTCTACGATTGACATTTTGCAGAGTTTTCAAAATAAACCAACTTTCTGAAGCAAACAGTGTGTTAGGCAAAGACGTTTACGAGTTAGAGAGAGAGAGAGAGAGAGAGAGAGAGAGAGAGAGAGAGAGAGAGAGAGAGAGAGAGAGAGAGAGAGAGAGAGAGAGAGAGAGAGAGAGAGAATGGAAACAACAAACACTAGAGGTAAATGAAATCCGACGCAGTGGAAGGAAAGCATAGAACACTTGCACTATCTTTTGGGTCATTCCATCAGGGAGGAGAAGCGCGCAGGTAAACTAATCATTAATTACTGATCAAAGACAGGGCGAGGCGGGGGCGGGCAGCACAACAGGCCAGCAGGAAAGTGGCGCTAAAATAAAGACCAAACAGTAGACCCGTTCCTTGAAAAAGCCGGCGAAAAATACATTGTGTTCCCATTTTAATTCGAAAAACAAAAGGATAGTAGAAAGTAAGCTTATTTTGATGCTCTTAGTTAATTCCAGTACTTAACTAATCCTTTTGTTTTTTAATAATGTTGATGGAAATAGCTCCGTCTTAATTTGAATGGAAGGATATTAAAAAGACAGTGTTGAAGATTAAGTATTTGGCTAACTTGAATTGTATAATGAGTGCACGTTAGTATAAAAAAAAAAAAATGTTCAAGAAAAAGTAATTTCTGACTTGTTTTCAAGTTGTATTCCTAAAAGCACTAACGTCATCAGCAACTGTTTTATTTTATTTTTGCTCTCGTCAAAAACATGAAAAAAACAATAAAAAAAAATTTCTTCCAATTTCAACACTCAAAGACTCAGTTCATTTTAATACGAGGGAATGCTAAACTTCCCTTTGACTTTTCCATGGTCGTTCTTGCGTCGCCCAAATACGCCTGAGTGGGCCATCACCAGTGCACGTGGACAGGTGAGGGCTGGTAAGTGCGGGTAGGGGCTGGTAAGAGCAGGCGAGGACAGGTAAAGCTAGGTGAGGGTCCCGTTGACTCTCTCCTCGTGCGCCATTTTCCTGTACGTGCACCTGAACCATCGGTAATCATCGTGTCCACTGGTAATTGCGAGTAATTGTATAGTCAAGGGGAGTGAGAGAGAGGGAGCGGGGAGGCGAGAGTCATTGAAACGAACACATCATTACTTTTATCCCTCCCGGTAGTGGATGAGAGAATGTTGGGCGGCCATTCACCGGGGACTGATGGGGCTTGCTACCATTGTCCCTAAAGAGAGTTAATCCGCTCGCCCATCTGCCTTTGTGCCTCTGAAAAAGTAAATATTATTGTGTTGACTGTCAGTCGCTTATATGTAATGGAAAATGTTTTTTTTTCTTTCTCTCTCTCTATCCGGGAAGCATCTGTCTGCGTGCTTTTCAAGAGGAGAGACTCGCCCGCGTGAGTAATGGGAGCTCTGTGTGTGTGTGTGTGTGTGTGTGTGTGTGTGTGTGTGTGTGTGTGTGTGTGTGTGTGTGTGTGTGTGTGTGTGTGTGTGTGTGTGAGAGAGAGAGAGAGAGAGAGAGAGAGAGAGAGAGAGAGAGAGAGAGAGAGAGAGAGAGAGAGAGAGAGAGAGAGAGAGAGAGAGAATCTGTGTTTGGTAATTCACTGCAAGTGTTTCCTTGTTGATCAACAAAATGAGAAGTAGTAACTGCATTTCCTTTCATTTTGCCAACAGGTTATATAAGAAAAAAATAATTATTCCTCGACACCTCTGAAAATTAATCTAGTTTATGTAGATTTAATTTCCGGCTTTTCCTTGAAGCCTCATCGTGCTCTGCTGTTCATCTCACACTCGCGTTTCTATCAACACAACAGCATGTCTAATGGCTTTTATTTCATCACGGCATTGACTTCCCCTAGGGGCAGAAAGAGGCTGAAAATGTTACCCTAAAACACTCACCTTACAGCCACCTCATCACATAATCATTACCTGAACCAACCTCGTGAAATTCTGAACTAGAGCGCAAATTTCCGCCTTTTTGATGACCGGTGACGTAGAAAAATAGGTCCCGTCAGAGGCAGGCCGCCAGAATTTCAGCGTAACACTTGGCGTCGCCCTGCCTCGCCTCCTAGCCAGCTGTTGGGAGGTGAGGCTGCTCCAGCAATATTTAGACTGCCTTGAGGACCGCAAGATAGCAAGCCTGTGGACATTCTCTCATTTTTGCTCATGTTCTCCTCGTATTCTCCTCAAAGGACAGTGTGAATTGAGAGAGCAAGCCACGCCCAGTAACTGTATTTCTGTTCTTTGACATCTGTTGGAGTCTAATTGTATTTTCGGGGAGTCACGTGGAGATACAATTAATTTTTTTTTTATTTCAATAACTCTTTCGCTTGCTTTTAAATTTCTGGGAGCCAAACATGCGATCAAAAAGAGTTGTATTGTGCCTCTCACTACTTTTGTCTGCAGTAATTATTGTGCGCGTTACATAGCTGGAAATTAACCTGAAAACTCAGGTATTTAATTTCACTCGATTCACCTGCGCAGGAATTAAGCTGAAAACAATTGATCGGGACACACAAAGGCAACGAGTGCCGAGGACAAGCGGAGGGTGGCGGAGAGTCATGGCTGGGCGGGGGGACACTGTAGGGAAGGTGCAAGAATGTGCTGAAAAATGTGCGTGCAAAATCTGCTCCATGAATCTGGCCACCTCGCCGCGCTGTGGAGAAAATGAACAGGAGTGGCGGTAATAATAAGATGTAAGAAAGCTTCTGATATGTATGAAATTAGTAAGTCATACACTTCCCTTTAGTCTCTACACTGTGAATACTTTCATCTCGCTGCATTGTTAAAGGCAAACATATAGAGTGAGAGAAAGAAAAATAAGATAGTATATTCGTGGACCTGACGTCGGCAATAATGAAATACCGAATAATAAGCGTACATTTACTTTTAAATAGTTATTGTATAATGAGACGCGTCCTCGTATGCCCGGCAGGCGAGCGTCATTGATTAAGCTACTAATTAAACACTTTTCTGACGACACAAACATCTTAATGTGCTTTGTGTTGGTGTCGACGCGACGCGCTGTGCAACGCTACTATATTAACATGTAAAGTGTGGAAGAGGAAAGGTCACAGAACAGCTGACAGATTTTTTCTTTCTTAGTGTAATTTCTGTATAAAACGAAACAACATTGCTCAGTTAAAGAAATACACCCTAAGTATTACATGCCTTTATTTTCCCATTAAAGAAATCACTGTTATCCATCAGCTGTGTGGGGTATATTAAAAACGGAAAGAGATCGTAGCTGAACTGAACTCAGCCGGCCAGACAGAGGAGCGGAGCGAGTTTGTGGTCGTCTGGCAGAAGTTCCCGTCATGTGAACAACTACAAATCTGAAAGTTGGGGCGAGTCGTGCGTTGTCCGACACGAGACACACTAGTTGTATTGCATCTTTCAGGCCAACTCGCTCCGACACATCGCAGAGGCCGGCCATGTTACACCTACCTCGCTTGACTGCTGAGGAAAGACTGTAGTTTTCTTGTGTGTGAAGGTACTGGTGGTGGTGGTGGTGGTTGTGGTGGCGGTGACGGTGATAAATGTTTGTATCCCAGGTGTTACGTCGCCCAGATATTGAGTTCTAGCCTCAATAAAGTCAGCGAGGTGTAAATTCCGTCGTGATTGTAAGTTATGAGAGCAGCAGCTTCAGTGTATTATGATAACCACACTGTAAAATTTGGTCCCAAGAAATGATGTGTACGTCGGAGAAACTTTAATGAGATCTTTTCTGTGGAGAGTACACATAGTTCACCCAACGCTAGTACTTGCACATTGGGTTAAGCAAGGCACATGTAAGAGATGATTTTAGTCATAACACTTTGTGAAGGCGAACGAATTCATTACAGAGAAGAAAATAAATAGATACGTAGATGAATGAAATAAAAAAAAACAGAAAAATAGTAACTCATGCCAACAAGTGACTGGCGAGAAGAAATTGCTAGAAAAAAATACACTCATTTAAATATTTTACTAATCCATCAAAATATAACTGCTAACTGAAAAAAAAATGAAGAGAAGCACAAAATACATTAAAGTTATAACAATAATTCAACGGAAATAATTTATATTCAAGTTTATCTCACCGCAGATGAACATAAATCACAGAAAAAAAAAAAACACTAAGTCTTAAAAACCCAAACCACTAAAAAATGATCACAAACTAAATTAAACACTCCGTAAAAGAAAATCAACATTACAACACTGCAACATTATCTGACCTTTTTTCAAACTGACGATGATTACTGACTCGTATATAAGAAAATGAATAAATAGAAAGCAATAAACCACATGCAATTCCAGGAGATTCATAGGAGTGGTGGTGCTCGTGTCACCTATAACCTTCACCACACACCTGTCCGTCAGAGTGTGTCACCAGGCCCAAGGTTGTTAATAACTTCGCCGTCATAATCGCATCCACGCCGAAAGTGCGGAGAAAAATAGATGCAAATTAGGTTAAGCCCGGTAGATTAAACTCTCAACACTGATAGATGAAACTTTGGGCGCGGGAAGTGTCAACAGTGTGGCCCAGAGAGAGAGAGAGAGAGAGAGAGAGAGAGAGAGAGAGAGAGAGGAAGGGAAGGTTGTGGATAAGAGAGAGTGTGCCCATGTATCTCTCTCTCTCTTTCTCTCTCTCTCTCTCTCTCTCTCTCTCTCTCTCTCTCTCTCTCTCTCTCTCTCTCTCTCTTTTTATACCATGTGGGCTTTTCACGGGAATTTATGGGCTAAAGGAGATACCTTTTTGGGGTACCTCCTACATCATAGCCCACCCGCTAGGAAACCGTTGCCCCGAGTGAGGAAGCCCGGCCTACACTCAGACCGACCGTGGACAGGATTCGAACCCGTGCCCTCGGAGACCCCTCGAACCCCAAAGCACGTATGGTTCCACTGTACCACGCCCCCTCTCTCTCTCTCTCTCTCTCTCTCTCACACACACACACACACACACACACACACACACACACACACACACACACACACACACACACACACACACACACACACTCCACGTGACATTTCCAGCAGCGTGATAGATACCCTCGATATAATCAGCATAGGCGGGGATTCACTGGAACATTACTGAAAGCACCAATGAAAGAATGACGCCGCTTCCCTGAATGTTATCGCGGCTCTGGATGGCACAAAGGTGAGTGTCTGGGAGCCGCGGTGGAGCATCAGCGTCGCGTGGCTGGCTGGTGCGCCTCAGTTGAGCACCCTCCTGACGCTCATTTTGCCTCTTTGATGATGCTAATCTGTTGAAGATCACCTCCAGGAAGCATTACCACGCTTTTACCCTTCATTCTATTTCCAGATGCGGTCAATCATTACCTCTGTTCTGTGTGCTACGCTTTTATGCTTGCTTAGTTCAGTGGTGATGTGCTGTAAGTGCGTGGTAAGTGTTCAGCCCGCTCGTGTGGAAATGGTAAAGTGAGTGACGCGCGGTTTGTCACTGGCGATTACACTGAGAGGTCCCAGAATAGCAAGGACTATAAGGATGGAAATGTGCGAGCTGCGAAGTGTATGATGAGATGCAATACCAGAAAATCAGTGTGTCTTATAAAAATGCATTACATGTTGTGTTGTTGGGAAATAAATGTTGTGATGTTGAACTGTTTTGCTGTCAAGAGAGAGAGAGAGAGAGAGAGAGAGAGAGAGAGAGAGAGAGAGAGAGAGAGAGAGAGAGAGAGAGAGAGAAATTTCTCACTCAATGTATCTAACAGTGATATATTACACACACACACACACACACACACACACACACACACACACACACACACACACACACACACACACACCTACCCACCCACCAACCCACACGTTCCTTTCCTCCTCATGTACTGTGCGGTTACCCCGAGGAGCAATGGCAAGGGAGACCAAGTGTTCCTTTGTAGGGGTCCTGGTATTCAATATTGCGCCGCCACAGCCAGCTAGTGTCGTAATAAGATTTATCGCCTCCATCAGGGACATTTTCCCCCGTACACCATATCCCGTGTGGTCTTATTGGGCGCGCCACTTTATTATTTATCGAGGCACTCCCACCGCTGACTAAATGTTATGTTGCTTGGTCACTGCCCGGGCACAGGAGAGTAGAGTTGAATAGATGTGGTGGTGGTGGTGGTGGTGGTATTGGCTTGTCTTGATCTGATGCTTTGGGGAGAGAAGACGGTTATTAGGGGCATTCTCTCTCTCTCTCTCTCTCTCTCTCTCTCTCTCTCTCTCTCTCTCTCTCTCTCTCTCTCTCTCTCTCTCTCTCTCTCTCTCTCTCTCTCTCTCTCTCTCTCTCTCTGTGTGTGTGTGTGTGTGTGTGTGTGTGTGTGTGTGTGTGTGTGTAAGAGAGAGAGAGAGAGAGAGAGAGAGAGAGAGAGAGAGAGAGAGAGAGAGAGAGAGAGAGAGAGAGAGAGAAAGAGATTACTGTATTATCTAACACATTCCTCGGCACCAAGACAGCGGCATGAGAAAAGAAGAGTGAGAGTAATAAAGTGGTGACGCCAACACGGAAAACAGCATAGTGATATCTTCAGTACCACAACCCCACGTATTCCCACAACTCGCCCTGACACACGAGGCTCCTTCACCACACGCGAGGAACATAACCTGGTGAAGCGACGCGGTACTTTAAGGAGCTGCCCTCACCGTGACGTGTCTCTGCGGTCGTTAGGCATCGCGCTATTACTACCACGAAAGCGTCTCCAGTCGTCGTAACTGTCTAGGCAAATGTGAACCACGACTATATTTCCTTAGATTTACGTTCCCTCCGTTCACCACTAAATAACATCTTTTTCTTCCATTTTATTGCAAGTGAGTGCCTCGTTATCAGTATAATAACGCCACTAATTATCGTTGTATATATCGTGGTGCAGTGAGGTGTGCCGGAGTACTGTGGGCGACACGAGGCCTGTCTTACTCATTGGGCCCCGTGATATATTCATTATTGTGTCCGTCGCTGTCAGGGAGGTCTTGATATAACTCTGTGTGACGAGCGGGTGACGGCTGTGCTATCTTCATACTAGGCCAAATTACCCCGCGTCAGAGAGAGAGAGAGAGAGAGAGAGAGAGAGAGAGAGAGAGAGAGAGAGAGAGAGAGAATTTGATAAACTCCATGAATTCTTTAGAACATTACCGCTTCTCAGCCTTAATGCATCACAAATATAGACTCTTCTAAACACATTTTTCATCTCCTCTTTTTGAATTTGAATTGTTCACATTTTTGCGCGACTCTCCTCTCCTCCTCCCCCTCCTGCCTCTGCCTCTACCTCTGCTTTTTCTCGGGTTTCCTTTCCCTTCTTTATCACGTACATGGCCTATATATTTATCTTTATGCCTCTCTTTGTCATAACTTTATCCCAATATCCTGCTTCTCTTCCTCCTCCTTCTCCTACTTTTCATTTCTATCCTCCTCCTTTTCCTCATTTACATTCGCACTTTTCTTTTGTGTGTTCTTGTGTTTGCTTTTCGTCTTCATATGTTCTTTTCATTTCTTCATTTTCTTTCTCTTTCTTTTATTTTTTTCTGTTGCGTCCTTCTTTGTCACCATCACCATTTTCTCCTCCTTATCCTTCTCAATTTTCCCTGTTTCTCTTATTCTTTCTTTTCTCCTTTCCTTCTCTCTCTCTCTCTCTCTCTCTCTCTCTCTCTCTCTCTCTCTCTCTCTCTCTCTCTCTCTCTCTCTCTCTCTCTCTCTCTCTCTCTCTCTCTCTCTCTCTCTCTCTCTCTCTCTCTCTCTCTCTCTCTCTCTCTCTCTCTCTCTCTCGCTGGCTAAAACCCCTTAACTTCCCTTTCGTCCTGTATTTTCTCCTCCTCCTTCTTATCATGTCGTCCCTTCACAATGGGCTGCTCGCGTGTCAACCAAGAATTACCTTGTCATGCCACTTACTGCCTAATTGAACTGTTAGCTCTTTATTAGTTCCCAAGTAATTGTCCGACGAGGGAGCACAAAGGGCGCTGGGCAATCAACGAGAAGTGTTCCTGCTTCCTTCCTTGCCTCAGCTATCCGCCTCCCACCGCCAGCTCCTCATTCACTCCCGGGTCTAGAATAGGGGGGAGGAAAAATAAGGGAAGGGTCGGGAGAAAGAAGTGCGCGTGTATTGAGTGGAGGAGGAATGGTAGAGTGATGCGTTTTGCCAGGCTGGGGACGGTTCTATTTGGGACTGCAGAGGAGTTAAGCTCACAGGAGTTATTTGAGTGTAGTTTGTAATTTAACTTCATGAATGGATGTGTGTTTGTGGGTCGATTGTTAGTGGTGATGTCAGTTTCGATTCCGTTCTCTTTGTGTGTGTGTGTGTGTGTGTGTGTGTGTGTGTGTGTGTGTGTGTGTGTGTGTGTGTGTGTGTGTGCTTAGTATTCCGTTATGTAATAAGGTTAGTGTCATAAGACATTTTTTCTTTGGTTTGTAAATACATTGATAGTTTTTCCAAGAGTTCTTATGTGTATAGTTTGAAATATATATGAAATAGGACCATCGTATGTATATCCACTGAAACCTCATTTGATATCCATATTCCTAATACACCAACTGAGAGAACACATACAGATACTACAATTTACAAAGTAGCATCACAAACTATGCATTATGGAGCAATATATTTCCCTCACGTCATCACAGCTTTCATAAAATTACTAGAACCTCGCAATGAGCACGTTAGCAAGCCGAATCCAAAGTCAAACCCACGTTTTCGAAGTCGGCATCGAGCGCAGACTACGCCAAGGAGTTGACTAAATTATTGATGCATCCGAACGTGAATGTTTAATATGTGGCCGGGTGGTGGGCGAGGCAAGTTTGTTTCTTTATTGTTTAGGACACTGCATTACGCGTGATGGAGTGCCCCTGTAACTTTGCTCGCTGGATATTGGATGAGAGGGAGCCGCATGAAAATTGCACCACGTCGATCGCTCTCTCTCATTTCTTGATTCCTTTTTTTTTTTTTCCATACTTCGCCATTTTTCTTTGTCCTGACTTCAATTTTTTTTTACTTCTTGACTTGATTCTACGCAGTTTATTGTTATTTGGAGTGGGTGTATTGCCGCTTTTTTTGTTCTTATTCTTGTTCTTTGTGTTCTGAGCATCACGGAGATCTTGTTTAAGCGTATGTTTGTGTCCTTGTTATTGCCTTGTTTGCTTGTATTTCTAGAGACTTGTGTGGTATTGTGTTTGTCTTTGTTGTCTCTCGCCTCCTCTTCCTCCTCCTTCTCCTCCTCCTCCACCTCCTCCTCCTCCTCCTCCACCTCCTCCTCCTCCTCCTTCTCCTCCTCCACCTCCTCCTTCTCGTCCTCCTTCTCCTCTTCCTCCTCTTTTTTTCTTTTTCTTCTTCTTCTTCTTCTTCTTCTTCTTCTTCTTCTTCTTCTTATTATTATTATTATTATTATTATTATTATTATTATTATTATTATTATTATTATTATTATTATTATTATTATTATTATTATTATTATTATTATTATTATTATTATTATTATTATTATTATTCTTCTTCTTCATCTTCTTGTTCTTGTTCTTGTTCTTTTCCTTCTTCTTCTTCTTCTTCTTCTTCTTCTTCTTCTTCTTCTTCTTCTTCTTCTTCTTCTTCTTCTTCTTCTTCTTCTTCTTCTTCTTCTTCTTCTTCTTCTTCTTCTTCTTCTTCTTCTTCTTCTTCTTCTTCTTCTCCTTCTTCTTCTTCTTCTTCTTCTTCTTCTTCTTCTTCTTCTTCTTCTTCTTCTTCTTCTTCTTCTTCTTCTTCTTCTTCTTCTTCTTCTTCTTCTTCTTCTTCTTCTTCTTCTTCTTCTTCTTCTTCTTCTTCTTCTTCTTCTTCTTCTTCTTCTTCTTCTATTTCTTTTCTTCTTCCTTTCCTTGTTCTTATTCTTCTTCTTGTTGTTTCTCTTCCTTCTCCTCCTTCTCATCATCATCATCATCATCATCATCATCATCATTATCAGCCCTCTACCTCCATTTCATGAATAAGTTTTACACCACCTTTATCCACTCATCTCTATCAGCTCACCACCTATTCCAATCCATTCCGTGTAAAGTAATATCGTTCAATGCGCTAGAACAGACAACTTAACCCCTTCAGTACTTTGACGCATTTTTATCTCAAGTTTTTTTTGTGTGTGACTAAACGATTTTATTGACATTAGGAAAGGTATATGGAGGTCAGGGATTAATGGCATAAGTCTTCAGTATTCTAATCCCCACATAAGTGTCTGAAGCTGTATAAAATCACCAAACAGTAAGCAAAATTAATATGGAAACGCGTCATGGTACTGAAGGGGGTTAAAGAAAGTTTTGGGAGCTGATGTAGAGATTAGGTAGTAAAGGTAAGAGGAGAAGTCACGTTCTTGGATGCTTAGTAAGGGTATAATTGTCAGTATAGGACATGAGAGCAGTAGTGAGCAAGGCCGAAGGAATGTTATGTCAAGATGGGCCTCAGTATTGCCTTTTCTTATTCTTGGCTAAGTAAAATCGTACCGAACTCTGAAATGACGTACTGTATTTGGCAATTTTCCTGTAATATTCATTTTTAATCTGCGGAAACAAGTTAAAAGTTTATCAGGATGCTGTTTCTCACCTTCCTCTCCCACCTTTCGTCCTCTATTCCTTCTCATTCCTCTCTTCCTTGATTTAGAGATACTAGCTTGTCACTAACAGATTTGGAACATCTAACAAGTTTTCTTTTATGTTTCCTTTTACATTCCTCCTCTTCTTCCTTCTCTTCCATCTGCTATCCTGCCACCCTGCCTCCCTGCCTCTCAGTCTCCCTGCCTCCCACAATCCCCATGCCCTTAAGACGCAAGGCAAGGCACACATACACTTATATATAACCAGGTCTCCACGCTAAGGGTCTTACAGTTGTGGCAGCTCCGGCTCCCTCCTTACAACTTTTAATGATTAGTGCGCGGAAATAGAAAAAAAAAAAGTGTGTGTGTGTGTGTGTGTGTGTGTGTGAGAGAGAGAGAGAGAGAGAGAGAGAGAGAGAGAGAGAGAGAGTGAGAGTGGAATGCTTCAACTCCTGTGGAATAATTCGTGTAAATAAACTGTTATTTCCCTAAAAGCATATTTGTGTGGTATTTATATTTGCATGCAGTTTTGTAACAACATTGCGGCGCAGGATAATTCCACAAATTGCGTTCTGCAGTACCGAATATAACAAGTAAGGTGGACCCACATACTGCAAATTAGCTGAGAGTGGAGAGGAAAGAGTGACTGGAATAGTGCCAAAAAAATAATAGAGGTACCAGATTTAAGACAAGTAACTATTGTACCAAATAAAACAAGAAAAGCAAGCACATATAAGGTATATTAAAAAAAATGGAGATAAAAGGATGATTTTAGGCTAGCGTAAAGAAAATAATGAGAGAGGGATTATATTTAACCCCTTTAGTTCAATAGTGCGGTTTGATATTAATTTTGCTTTCTATTTGGGAATTTTACAGACCTTCACAAACATATGTAGGAATTTAAATAGCCATAGCACCTCCCTAATGTCAATAAAATAGTCTAATCACAAAAAATCCTGTTAAAATGCGTTCCAGTACTGAAGGGGTTAAGAATAATATCTCCTTTGTATTACTTTCCTGCATTGACAAATAGAACAAATACTCGTAGCATCCACACACATCCTTTAGACACAGTGATATTCCGAAGAAGACCAGTAAAATGCAAAATATGTGCAGAGTATAAGAAAAAAATGAAAATATATTAGACTTAAGAAAGGTAACTATGGTGAAAATGTGCCGTGCAGTAGCGGATTGAACAGGTTACATACACATATATGCAGATCTTGTGAATATTCTTAGGGGAATGAAAAACAATGAAGGGGCGTTTGTTGTGTAGAAAAAAAAAAACGAAAAGAAAAAAAAAAGCTAAACTGAAATTATATCATACATAATCGAATGAAACAGGTAACACACACACACACACACACACACACACACACACACACACACACACACACACACACACACACACACACACACACACACACACACACACACACACACACACACACACACACACACACACACACACACACACATAAATCATTTGACCCTTTAAAGTAAAACGAAGAAATAAGGGATGTGTGAAAAAAATGATACAGAAAAGTAAAAGCTAATAAAGATAACTACATTGAAATTGCGTAGCAGTTAACATAGACACGCATCCAGTAGGTACTGTTACCTTTTAACACCTTTAATATTGGGACACATTTTACCTTGAGATTTGTGTACGATTAGACCATTTTATTGACATTAGGAAGTTTCTATGGAATTCAGAAGATTAATGGCCACAGTCTTCACTATCTGAGTTCCCCACATAAGTTTCTGAAGCTATATAAAATCACCAAATAGTAACCAGAAGGAATATGGAAACGCGTCACAGTACTGAAGGGGTTAAAGCGGATCGATTGAATAAAGGAGGTTTGTGTAACAGAATATGTAATAAAATTTTAAAAGAATAGAATTAATAAAGACTAAAATTGCATCGTACAGTATCAAATGAAACATGTAAAGTATTGCATATAGTCTAGATTATATGACATTCCCTAAGCGTTGAAATGAAGGGTATCTGATAGGTAGAATAGAGCTATAAAGGAGGATCTGAGTCTAAGATAGCTATACTGAATTTATTGCGTTCATTAGAGGATAAAAAGCAGACACGAATGCTGTAGACCGAGCGACTTTCCATAGCAGATTGAAGATACATTGTTGGTGGGCTCGAAAATTATAAGAAAACCAGTGAAGAAACATATGTGTTAGGAAAGGTTGCTATTCTATATTGTGGTTTTAGTAATTAAAGTAAGGTTCACGTATATTGGTTAAAGAATATAATAAATAGATGAATATAATAAACCCAAGTGAGGTCTCAGATGTTTGTGGTACGTAATACAAGAGAAAATAAATAAATAAATAGAAACAAAAGGTAACTCAGCTTTGTGGTACGTAATACAAGAGAAAATAAATAAGTAAATAAACGAAAATAAGAATAACTCAGCTGATTAGTGGTTGCTAAGATGAAAATAATATTCATTTGTATAAAAGAAAAATTAATCCCAGATTATGGTGACGAAAAAAAAATAGCATAGATAAATAGATCAATACAGGTGGTCATAGTATAATGATGTGAATATTAAGGAAAGAAAACAACATATGCCGGAACAAATTACGAGTGTGCAATGTGCAGTGAGTGTGACTGAAAAGATCACAACACGGGAATATTAAAGGAGAAAACTACAGCTGCAGGAACAGAGAGAGAGAGAGAGAGAGAGAGAGAGAGAGAGAGAGAAAACGACTGACTGATTTATGCCGCCAAATATGTCAGAAAAAAATGAAGAGCGAAACGTCACAGAGGAAATAAATTTCACAATAAGTTATGGAGAACACATCCTGATATAAAAGAACGAATAAAAAACGCGAGATGAAAACAACAAAGTGACAATTCACGATACCCACACAGTTTATATTCGTGCGGGGATAAAATAACACAAAATAACTTATTTCACAGCTTGTATTCGAACGCCAGTTAATAAAGTGAAGCTGGCACGGTCTGGTCCAACGTCCTGCCACTGCCCCTCTCTTTCCTCGCTTTTCTCTGCCTTGCCTTGCCTCGCTTCGCCTTGCCTCGCTTCGCCTTGCCTTGGATTGCATTGTCTCGTCTTGTCTTGCCTTAGCTTGCATTGCATTGCATAGTCTCGTCTTGCCTTGCCTTGCCTTGCCTTGTCTTGCCTTGCCTTGCCTTGTCTTGCCTGCCTGGATCTGCCTTGCCCTGCCTTGCCTTGCCTCGCCTTGCCTTTTCCTACATGGCTTTACCTTTCTTTGTCTCTCCTTTCCTTGACTTCTCTCGCCTTGCCTTGCCTTGCATTACATTGCATTGTCTCGTCTTGCCTTGCCTTGCCTTGTCTTGCCTTGCCTTGCTTTGTCTTGCCTTATCTTGCCTTGCCTTGCCTCGTCTTAGATCGGCCTGCCTTGCCTTGCAGTGCCTTGCCTGGATCTGCCTTGCCTTGCCTTGCCTCGCCTTGCCTTATCCTACATCGCTTTACCTTTCTTTGTCTCTCTTTTCCTTGACTTGTCTCGCCTTGCCTTGCCTTGGCCTTCTTACCTTCTTTCTTCTCTCTCTCTCTCTCTCTCTCTCTCTCTCTCTCTCTCTCTCTCTCTCTCTCTCTCTCTCTCTCTCTCTCTCTCTCTCTCTCTCTCTCTCTCTCTCTCTCTCTCTCTCTCTCTCTCTCTCTCTCTCTCTCTCTCTCTCTCTCTCTCTCTCTCTCTCTCTCTCTCTCTCTCTCTCTCTCTCTCTCATTGCTTGATTCAGAAAGGCATCGTGTGTGTGTGTGTGTGTGTGTGTGTGTGTGTGTGTGTGTGTGTGTGTGTGTGTGTGTGTGTGTGTGTGTGTTTGGTATGGCGTGGTGTTGGGTGTGTATTTCTCTAGTTGTATTTACTTACGTGTAGTATACCGGAGCTGAAATTCACTCGAGTGGTCCTGTCTCCATGTATCTACTGTGTGTGTGTGTGTGTGTGTGTGTGTGTGTGTGTGTGTGTGTGTGTAAGTGTGTGTTTCCAGAGTGTGATATATTCTCTCTCTCTCTCTCTCTCTCTCTCTCTCTCTCTCTCTCTCTCTCTCTCTCTCTCTCTCTCTCTCTCTCTCTCTCTCTCTCTCTCTCTCTCTCAGGTTTTACCATATTGCCTAAACGGTTTAGCAAAAAAGCAAATTTGTTTTGGCCAGTTTTACTTTTTCTGCTCACCTCTCCTGAAAAGTGATAATAAAAAACATAAAACCAGCAGCTTGGACCGGAGATAACAAGTTATTTCACTGTTTTATTTTGTTTAGCGCCAGGTTGCCGCCGACGGGAGTTGCGAAAAAAAAATTATATTTATATCTAAGTGTAAAATAGAGATGAAAAAAAAAAATGGAACTGTCTCTCCCTTGATATCAGTTCCGTCTATTTCGATGATGTATTTGTTTCACTTTGACATCAATTTGTATTTAGTTTTGTTGACGATTGTATTAGAATTTGATTATGTGTTTTTCTTAGTTAGTTTTTTTCCCAGTGAGATTCGCTCGTGTCTGTGAGATTTGCTGTTTTTGTTATTGTAGAGAGAGAGAGCGAGCGAGCGAGCGAGAGAGAGAGAGAGAGAGAGAGAGAGAGAGAGAGAGAGAGAGAGAGAGAGAGAGAGAGAGAGAGAGAGAGAAATATCACACACACACACACACACACACACACACACACACACACACACACACACACACACACACACACACACACACACACACACACACACACACACACACACACACACACACACACACACACACACACAAATATCACTGAGGATAATAAACTAAACAAATCACAGAAAAGAGAAACGAGAATTAGCAATTATTCACGTGATAATAACATCATACACACACACAAACACACACATACACAAGCACCACAAACACACAGACACCATTCTTAACACATCACATTTCTCACACTTTCCTCTCAAGCAACAAAGGTTAAGATGAAGAAACACAAACTTCCACCACAAGAAAACTCAAGCACTAAACTAACAATGCCACGAACAATACGCTGAGAGATTCAAGGAGAAAATTTACACTAAGCGAGTGACGTGTTATCTTCGCTCTGAGAGAATCGTATGAGGAACTGCAAGGGGTAAACAGGCTTACTTCTCTCCCAAGCCCTTCCTCCCACGCTCACAATAAGGTGCCAGAGGGGAGGCTAAGGGAAGGAAGAGGGGGAGGAGTGGCATTAACACCTGCGCCGCCCTTGTACCCGTGAAGGAAGCCTACCTGTGATAAAATTAATAGGCCTATCCTTCACTTTGTGGGGAGGGAGAGAACCTACAAGTGTGAAATGATTAGGTGTGATTTTTTTTTCCACGTTCTCGCGATGAGGTTCCTTTATTGAGGGATCTGTTGTTATTCTCCCGTATGTTTTGTGGTATATTGTTTTCTGTTATGTATTATTATTTTTTTCCTTCCCAGTTTCTATTTTGTATATATTTGTGTGTTCCGTTGTCTCCTTTCTTGTGACTGGTCTAAATCTCCCCGTGTTCTTTTTTTTTATTTTAATGTAATGTCCTGTTTATTATTATTTTTGGAGGATTTTTTTTCTTTTAGCTAATTATAACGCGTATTTTCTCTCCTTTCCACCTTTTCAATCCTTAAGAAGTATGAATAACACCTATTATTGGGTTTTTTTTCCAGACATCATTATTAGCCATATATTATCCATCCCTCCTTCCAATTATCAACAATTTTCGCCTCTCATTTTCGTGTCTTACCTTCTTCCTGGTTTAGTGAAAATAATAAAAGGATATCTGGATCTCCTTAGCTCACCTATTTGTTCATCCCCTCGCCTCCCCTCACTTCCCCTCGCCTCCCCTCACCTCCTCTCGCCTCGCATTTCCCAGACGTCACACTCACCCCTCTAATCCCTTATTATCCTCGTTCCCTCACCTTACAAATTACACGCCCCTGGCCTCCCTCGCTTATCACTCCTTCAGAATAACCACCTGCGCTCCTCTCCCACCTTGCCGAGCCACCCAACCCTTGCAACCCCCACACCACTGGCCTTCTTCGCTTGTTACTTTTATTTTGTTGTTGTTGTTACTTTCGCATTTTTCTTCCTCCTCTTAAACTTATTTTTCCTCTTCTTCTTCTAATTCTTTTCCTTCGTCTTCTAATTCTTTTTCTTTATTTTTTCTTTTTCATCTTGTTGCTGTTGTTGTTGTTGTTGTTGTTGTTGTTGTTGTTGTTGTTTTTTTTCTTCTTCTTCTTCTTCTTCTTCTTCTTCTTCTTCTTCTTCTTCTTCTTCTTCTTCTTCTTCTTCTTCTTCTTCTTCTTCTTCTTCTTCTTCTTCTTCTTCTTCTTCTTCTTCTTCTTCTTCTTCTTCTTCTTCTTCTTCTTCTTCTTCTTCTTCTTCTTCTTCTTCTTCTTCTTCTTCTTCTTCTTCTTCTTCTTGCTTTTCCTCCTACTCCTCCTCTTCTTCCTCTTCTAGGACGAGACACACACACACACACACACACACACACACACACACACACACACACACACACACACACACACACACACACACACACACACACACACACACACACACACACACACACACACACACACACAAACTGTATATTTCACTGAGCAAGTATTCTATGTTTTTCCGTGAATGTATTTATAATGTGAATAGTGTAATACGTATATGTATTTGACTCTTATTTATTCATTAGTCTATTTATCAATGTATCTATTTTTTTTGTAATAGTCTTGCATTATTTTTATAGTTTGTGGTAGTATTTTTATTAGTTATTTATATTTCTTCCTTTTAGATGCAATGAATTCTCTTTACATCTTTAGTTTCTCCCCCTTAGCATTGTTTGTCTCTGTAGCACACGTTTCTAATCTTTGGATACCCTCCTTCACTGTCTCCCTCACCCCAACACAACACAACACACCCACACACAGCACTCTCCTCCCTTCATGCCTTCCCAAATCACTAACGCCAAACCCGCATCTTTTGCATCCCAAACATCCATCTTGATCCAGCCCTCAGCCTCCAGCCTCCCCATGACCCGCCCCAACACTCCCGCCCTGCACCACGTCACTTCCCCTCCTTTCTCTACCGCGTTCCCTTTGTAGGCGGGGACGGCGGTGATGGAGTAGGTGGTGGTAGTGGTGGTGGTGATGGTCTCTCTCCCTGGCCGCCTCCCTCCCTCTCAGTTCCCTTAGCATACTACCTGTGATCGATCGTGTCTTTTATCAGCACTCCCCTATACGATATTTTCTTGTTGCCCGAGTCCAACTTTCCCCTCCTCACCCTTCCTGCGCTTTTCTGATTCTCTCTCTCTCTCTCTCTCTCTCTCTCTCTCTCTCTCTCTCTCTCTCTCTCTCTCTCTCTCTCTCTCTCTCTCTCTCTCTCTCTCTCTCTCTCTCTCTCTCTCTCTCTCTCTCTCTCTCTCTCTCTCTCTCTCTCTCTCTCTCTCTCTCTCTCTCTCTCTCTCTCTCTGTGTGTGTGTGTGTGTGTTTCAATGTCTCTTTCTGTATCTATAATTTTCTTTCGTTTTTTCCTTTCTACGCGCATTATCTACCTTGCCTTGTTCCTCCTCCAACTCCTCTTTAATCCTTTATCACAAATATCGCCTCTCTTGCCTTTCTCTATCCATTTTCCCCCTTTCTCTCTTTCTATTTCTCTTTTCACTCATTTTTCACTCATTTTCTCCTTCTCTCATTTTTTTCCCCGTCTCGCTTTTCATTCCATGCGCGAATACCTCTTCTATCTTTCTATTTTCCTCTCCCGCTCTCCCTTTTTATATATTTTTTTTCACGTTGCTCATTTGATCTCGCCTCTTCTCCTTCCCTTTACACGCGTGATTTGCCTCGTGTGATCAGTGTCGCTCCTCATCACCGCCGATACCTTCCTACTGACACGCGTCCTTACCTTCCTTTTCACGCTGGCTCTTGTTTCCTATCACTGGCCTTTAGTTTTTCCGTGTCTTTTATGCTTGCTTGTGGTTTCTTTTGTGTTTGTGCTTTGTGTGTTTTGAAATGTGTGGTTTTTCAATGCTTCCTTCTCTCTCTCTCTCTCTCTCTCTCTCTCTCTCTCTCTCTCTCTCTCTCTCTCTCTCTCTCTCTCTCTCTCTCTCTCTCTCTCTCTCTCTCTCTCTCTCTCTCTCTCTCTCTCTCTCTCTCTCTCTCTCTCTCTCTCTCTCTCTCTCTCTCTCTCTCTCTCTCTCTCTCTCTCTCTCATCGGAGGTTTACGTAAGAGCGAGACACGGGCGATATTCAGTCACTCGTCCCAAGAAAAGCTGCATTGAATGGCGAGGGTCTGGTGCTTCTGCTGGGGGAGGGAGGCGACGTGGAAGGAGAATGGGAGAGGTGGACAAGAATAGCGACGAGCCCCACAATGTAAGGGATCATTCCCGGGAGAAGTGTTTGCCGCAGGGCTCCTCAACCCCTCGAGAGCTTGAGGCAAGGAGGTAGTGTTTACTGAAGGGAATATGTGCCCTAGGACAAGTGTTTGTTAGTCATATAACGAGTGTTTTTGCGAGGGATTGAGTGAGAGAGAGATGAGCGTTTTGGTAGGCAGCTTTGGAGTCTTCATTAGCAAGGTGCGGATGTAACTGAGGTATATTCTCTGGCTAGTGTAGGAGCGGATGGATAATTAGATGAATTGCAGGTAAATACGTGTAAAAACTGTGATCTATATTTAGCTAGCTGAGATGATGGTGTGTAGTGAATTATTTTACACACATATATATACATGTACATGTTAAAGTGTCTACCATGATGGGCTGGACCAAAAACAATGAAGGGTTTGGCTATGGAAGTATGGAAGCTGCTTTTCTGTTCAGTGTTTTAATTGGGTTCGCTTAATTTGGATTCTTTTGTTGCTGTTGTTAGTGCGTGAATTCATATAAAGTTTCGAGCCACGTCATCTTTATCGTGTGAGTGGGTTGCCTGTTCATGAATCAGCGTGTTTTATTCCGCCTTTTTTTCACGTCCCAGTTTGGTTTCAGACGCGGGTTGCACTGAGTGTCTGGCGGTGACGGCCTGACTGGTTCTGCCACTAAAGGATGTAGCGCCGGCAGGCATTAATTATCACTTGTGTTGTGTTATGAATATTTTAAAACAACAGTTAGTTATTCATAAATACGGACACAGATTGTATTTATCCCTTGAGTTATGAATGTTGCATGCCACCATTAATCATTCCATGCATTAATATATAAATTGACAGTTCTCACGCAACGTTTGTTGAAACACACACACACACACACACACACACACACACACACACACACACACACACACACACACACACACACACACACACACACACACACACACACACACACACACACACACACACACACACACACTCTCTCTCTCTCTCTCTCTCTCTCTCTCTCTCTCTCTCTCTCTCTCTCTCTCTCTCTCTCTCTCTCTCTCTCTCTCTCTCTCTCTCTCTCTCTCTCTCTCTCTCTCTCTCTCTCTCTCTCTCTCTCTCTCTCTCTCTCTCTCTCTCTCTCTCTCTCTCTCTCTCTCTCTCTCTCTCTCTCTCTCTCTCTCTCTCTCACTGGACCCGAAATACTTTGAGAAGATGGTACTTATATCTTTTTGTTTCAGTCTGTATCAATTAATTTCTATTCACTAATTATTTTCCTTGGCGCTGTTGCCCGCATCCATTGTCCCAGCCATACAACAAAGAGCTTCAAGACAATATAGAAGACCGAATTCTATGTATAACTTTATTCATTTATATTTTTAAGTTTTACGTTATTAAGATTTATAATCCAGCTTTTTTTTATATATATTTAGCAAGTACTTGATAGAGATAAACAGTGGATAATTGTATACATGATCTACTCACCCTGCTATGATGTAACAAAACCCATGATCAGTTTTTACCAGGAATCAAAAGGTATTATTGTGAAGTGTGAGTTTTCTTCAAATAATTTAATACTAATAATGCCGTTTTTGATCGAAAGGGAAAAAAGAACGTTATTATATATGGAAATATGATACCGCCAGAACTGCTTTTTATCACGTGTTTGTTCTCCTGCCTGAAAGAACGGATTTTTGGGAGTAAAAAAAAATATGCTTTTGTGGCGTGGAGGCTTTGTGGTGCAAAGGGAAAAAATGGGATTCAATTAGTGTTGTATTGCACTTTTTTCTATCGTCCATACTAGAAGCTTTATGATTTTTGAAGAAGAGTAGAGGGTGGGGAAGTTGTCAGTACCTTATTTATAATCCAATCTCAATAAGGAATGCGTTGGTGATGTTTTGATGACGATGTAAAAGTGCCGTTAAGCTCAGTCAGTATTGGCTTGGCGAAATAAGAAATCTTTCTACCCATCTATTATACGTATTGTTAATAATCTATGTATTTGTTAGTAAGGTGAAAAAGTATTACAAAACTTGTTAGCTAGTCAAATCTAAGGTAGGCTACTATAGTCTGAAACATATGGTAATTTGTTGAAATATTCTTTTACTCCTGTATTCCGGTTCATGATTGTCTGCAATGGATTGTGTACAGATCTTTTCTCTCCGTTCTCTGCCCCAGCTCGCACGGCTGTACTGTAGAGAAAAAAAAAAGCTGAAAGAAATATGTGAAAAAAAAATGATAGAGAAAATTATAAGGAAAAACGGTGGCAGCAATTAAATTTATAACAGAGAAATATGCATTTTTTCCCCTCACATAGAGTCTTGAGCCTCTCTGTGTGTATCTGTCTGTGTAGCGCCGCGCCGCCTCGCCTGATGACAGAGTTCACCGACATTCCATTATTGCACATGTGGCCAGCCAGGGATGCGCCAGACAGCTAAATAAAGAGAAGGCCTTGCTGCAAAACATACTCCATCCGATGCGCCGGTGCTGAGAGAGAGAGAGAGAGAGAGAGAGAGAGAGAGAGAGAGAGAGAGAGAGAGAGAGAGAGAGAGAGAGAGAGAGAGAGAGAGAGAGAGAGAGTTACAAAATACCTCATTCTGTAATATTCATTCTTCCTCTCCTTTCGTTGTTGTCATAAATATTTCGTGACAAACATCTTTCCCGGTTTGTGTTCATTCCTGCATTGTGAAATATATGTTTTATGTGTATTTTATTCTCTCTTATCCCTTTCCATTTCCTGCAATAGGAGTGAATTAAATTGGGTTTACTTTGGTGCTTGTTTCCGGTGAAATGTTTCAGTGTCAGTGTGAGGAAAGCTGTCCACATTCCCTGAACTCCTTTTTGTTTGAATTTTTTTGCTTGTTAGCTCATATTTATCACGTCTTTGTGGATTATGAAGTACTTTTGGGCTCTCTCTCTCTCTCTCTCTCTCTCTCTCTCTCTCTCTCTCTCTCTCTCTCTCTCTCTCTCTCTCTCTCTCTCTCTCTCTCCTTCCATTTCTGAACTCGTGGCGTTTCAAATTACCGCAAATTTTATGGAAAAAAAACTGTAACTACAATTTTTCCATCTTTTTTTTCTTTTAGTTTCGAAGAGGAGGAGGAAGGGGGGGGCCGGGAGCACCGGCCTCTAAAGTGTAATTACCAGGGACTCAGGAAAAAAAAATATCAATCACCGACAATAATCCGGTTAATCTGGCCAGCATGATGGAACTATATTTCATCAAGTATTTTGTTCTGCTCTCGGCGAACCAATTTGCCAATGTCACTCAAACGTGTGGAGAATGTCAAAAGGTGAGAGGCGAGAGAGGCAGGCGGTGTGGCCCAGCGGCTGTGTTTACGTGAACTGTTGTGACTGGGAGAGCAAGGGAAGCGGCCTCTCTCTTTCTCTCTCTCACCTCTCTCCTCTTCTCCACCTCTCCACCTTTCTCTTTCCCTCCCTCTACCTCCCTTAGCTGATGGATGGCTCGCTGCTTGGTTTGCGGTAGTGGTGGTGATGGTGGTGATTGTACTGTGCAAATTATTAATTCATTATTACTCTATTGCTGTGTGTATTAGTAATAGTAGTAGTAATAGTATTGTTATTATTATTCTTCTTCTTATTATTATTATTAGTAGTAGTAGTAGTAGTAGTAGTAGTAGTAGTAGTAGTAGTTGTAATAGTAGTAGAATTACTACTTTCATTATTATTTTATTATTATTATTATAATTATTATTATTATTATTATTATTATTATTATTATTATTATTATTATTATTATTATTATTACTATTATTATCATTATTGTTATTTCTATCATTATTATTATTATTAGTTTTACTGCTATTTCTACAACAACAACAACAACAACAATAACAACAACAACAACAACAACAACAACAACAACAACAACAACAACAACAACAACAACAACAACTACTACTACTACTACTACTACTACTACTACTACTACTACTACTACTACTACTACTACTACTACTACTACTACTCTCTCTCTCTCTCTCTCTCTCTCTCTCTCTCTCTCTCTCTCTCTCTCTCTCTCTCTCTCTCTCTCTCTCTCTCTCTCTCTCTCTCTCTCTCTCTCTCTCTCTCTCTCTCTCTCTCTCTCTCTCTCTCTCTCTCTCTCTCTCTCTCTCTCTCTCACACACACACACACACACACACACACACACACACACACACACACACACACACACACACACACACACACACACACACACACACATATTTTCACAGCGAACTTTCACCACATTTCTTAATGACTTTAGTGGGATGAACATGACGGTTGGGCTGTAACAAGTCTATCAAGTGTTTTCATCGCTGCGTCATTCTACTGTGGTTGTGTGTTGAACGGATGGAGCTCAGGGATGGCAAAAGAAACCTGGACAGACGTAATTATATGTGACAGCTTAGGAATGAAGGAAAACAAACTATGCATTAAGAAACAAGAAAATAAGGGAAGCTGTAAGAAACCATTAGGTCTACACGTGGTAGTTCTTGTATGAATCGTAACTACTTAACATGTCATTATCCATAGAAGTTAGTACAAATGAATGGATGTTACGGGTATATATTCACTATAGTCTAGATTTTATCGTTCTTTTTTTATTCAATAACTCCAGATAGATTAGACACACTTTTTTTTTTTTTTTTTATAAATCAACACGAAGTGAAGCGACAACTCAGGTGAAACACAGAACAGGTGACGTGAGGGAATTTCTGCCGAGGTCTCAATGCTTCGAACATGTGAGGTGTGGGTCTATGTGGTGTGCCCTGCTGGTGGTGCATCAGCCTCGCATGGCCCTGGAGGGAGGCATTCAGGGCGCGAGGGGATGCCAATAAACAGTCTGAAATAATGCTGGTGATCTTGTGTCTCAGAGGAAGTTTCTTTTTATCAACATTCGATTATTTTATTAACACACACACACACACACACACACACACACACACACACACACACACACACACACACACACACACACACACACACACACACACACACACACACACACACACACACACAGAGAGAGAGAGAGAGAGAGAGAGAGAGAGAGAGAGAGACTTTTTGTGGGTAAATTGTTAAGGGAAACTTTAGTCTCACGCTGTTGCTCGTTCTTAAGTCCGATCCGGAGAAACTTTTCCTATTTTCCGGACAAATTCGAGTCGTTTCGTCGAGCTGCTGAGGCGAAACTATACGAAATGGCAAGGGTGAGGCGCCTCGTCCTTCGTTCCTTCCGTCCTTCCCCAGCGTATGATCCGTCAGTAGGCCCGCGCCCCTTTTTTTTTCCTACCCTCCACTCAGTCTCCCCTTGGCAACTTTTTAATTCGGTGCCCCTGGGAGCGCGGGCGGGAAGAGTGTCCGAAGAGGAGGACAAGTAGGAGGAAAACTACCCACGCTATCAGTGGCATGTTTTAGTGAGGGTGGCTGTGAGGGCGAGATAACGCGGTGCAATTTATAAACTTTCCGTGTCTGTTAAGTGTTTTAAACTCCGCGTTGTTGAGTGATGTGCAGCGACGGGTGAAGTGGTGATGGTGGTGGTGTCTTGAGGAGGAGGAAGAGGAGGAGGAAGGAGCTGGCAGGGGTGGAAGGGTGCAAGGACTGCAATGGAAACAGTAGGGAAGCAGCCTGGAATGACAAAAAAATGATAGCAAGTTGCAAGGTAGGAAGAGAGGGCAGAGTAGACATGGCAAAGTAATATGGAGACAAGAAGAGTGGTGGCATATATGACAAAGTAAAGGTGAGGCTGCAAGCAGAGCAAACTAATGACAGGTTGAAGCAGACTGTACTAAAATAAAGCACTGTAGGGGAAACAATAGGGAGGAAACTGGGAGCTGTATCAATGGCATGGTGGGAGGGAGACAATAAGGAGACTATTAAGGGCGGCACAGTACACAGAAAAGCATTGGAGTAGTAAGAATGGACAGAGGAGTACAGTATAGGAAACACAGATGACTCTAAGCAATGGGTTGAAACGAAACTGAGGAGTGGTAGGCAGGAATCATTAGTAGCAGGAGGTTGAGTAATAGTAAGCAGGGGAACGGCAGGTGTGTACTAGAGTAAGCAGGGAGAGCTAGATCAGGGTGCTGGCAATGTTAGGGAGCAGTAGCAACAGAGGGAACATTGAGGGTTGACGGGAAGCAGGGAGTGAACAGAAAGTGGATCGCTAATAAAGCTGAGTCAGGTCGGCATAACTAAAACATTAAAGCTCTTGTTACATTTCATGATGTTTGATGGGGAAGTCATGTCGGTTCAACTTTTTAACGATATGCATCAGCTGGTCAACCGCCGCTGTGTGTGTGTGTGTGTGTGTGTGTGTGTGTGTGTGTGACAGTGTGCGATGCTATCAGAGTCTCAATGCTGCTCTGATTAACCCCCCTCCATGCCAACACTTTATTTTTAGTGTGTCGACTTATCCGTTTCATCATTCCATCGCGTGGCATTGTTGTTGATGTTGTCTTTGGAAGCTTGGTGACTTGTGAGGTCTCTCTCTCTCTCTCTCTCTCTCTCTCTCTCTCTCTCTCTCTCTCTCTCTCTCTCTCTCTCTCTCTCTCTCTCTCTCTCTCTCTCTCTCTCTCTCTCTCTCTCTCTCTCTCTCTCTCTCTCTCTCTCTCTCTCTCTCTCTCTCTCTCTCTCTCTCTCTCTCTCTCTCTCTCTCTCTCTCTCTCTCTCTCTCTCTCTCTCTCTCTCTCTCTCTCTCTCTCTCTCTCTCTAGTTAGAAACAGAAGGGCCCATGGAGGAGTTAGCATTTTTGTATCTAATCATATCAAATCATTACAAATCAAAGAATTAACATTACTAAATGAACACATTGAAATTAACACGATAAGAATAACAATTAATTCAACAATTTATATATTATCCACCATACATAGACCCCATAGTAAACATGAGGATGTGAAAAAATTCACAGATGTTTTATGTACACTACTACAAAAGAATGTTTTAAAAAATAAGAAGGTAATAATTATTGGTGATCTAAACATTAATCTGTTAGAACATACAACACACAATGCAACAAATAATTATCTAAAGAAGTCACAAGTAATAATCGTCCCATTTCATTATTAAGTAAATTCTCTAAGATTTTTAAAAAAATAATGAAAGGTTTTTTAATGAACTACCTTGAGACTAAAAGTATTCTTAATCCCAAACAATTCGGCTTCAGAAGTGGACTAAGTACATTTGATGTACTAAAAACTTTAAATAAAGAAATGTTTTCTGCTCTAGACTCAAAAAGTAATTTATTAAGTATATACATAGACTTTTCCAAAGCTTTTGACACAGTCAAACATGATATTCTACTAATGAAACTACACCACTATGGTATTCGTGGAATAATATTTGATTGGTTTTCTGATTATCTATCACATAGAACTCAATCTATTAAATTATCTGAACATATATCCTCCTCTAGTATAATTTCATATGGTGTTCCACAGGGCAGTGTAATAGGTCCTATCCTTTTCCTTATCTACATAAATGATCTTCCTAACATTTTTACAAACCTAAAAACTATACTTTTTGCAGACGATATGACCCTATACATTACTGGAGATAATATTAACAATATCATACGTATAGCAAACGTTGACCTAGAAACATTATACTCATGGTGTCTCAGCAACAGACTAACAATAAAGTTAGATAGAACATCCTACATGATATTTACTAACAAAGTCTATGATAATCTTCCACCTCTTAATTACCATGATGATGATAATATAAAAATAACAAACAGACACACACTCTTAGGCATAACTTATGACGATAAAATGACATTTAGAAGTCACATAACTAACTTAATTCTTAAATTATCTAGAATTGTATCTCTTATATATTGTATAAAAATTTGATGCCTAACTATGTACTCAAAATCTCCTATAATGCCCATGTCTTGCCACATTTAATGTATTGTTCTCCCATCTGGTGCTCCACCTATCCTACGCATCTCTTACCTCTATTCAGATTACAGAAGAAAATCATACGTATTATAACAAATAGTGATTACTTTGAACACACACAACCTTTATTTAAGAATAATAGTATACTTAAACTTTTTGACATTAACAAATTACAAATTGCTATATATATGTACAAATTACAACACAATATTCACAATAGAACAAATACAACATTACAGTCTCACCACAACTACCCAACCCGTACTCGAGACAATCTCATTATACCAGCCCACAATTTAACAATTTATCAACATTCATTATCTTACCTGGGCCCTAAAATCTGGAATGCTGTACCTCATGAAATCAAAACTAAACAATCATTATACACCTTCAAAAAACACTACAAAAATCGCATTATACCATATTATTGAAATCATGTATTTATGTAAGTACTGTATTTTTTTTTTTTTTTTTTGGTTATGTAAATTACATATGTGATCCTACAAGGAAAGGAAAGGTATGGCATAGCTTGCAGTTTATAATGGATTGGAATTAACTGATTTAGATAAAGGGATGGGAGGGAATTACAACTTATCACCGAATTACTGCCCGAAAAGAATATTCGTTATATGGGCTGCCTTATTATATCATACTATAAAATATTATGTCATGTAATAATGTAATGAATTAATAAGGTATAATAAAATGTTTCAAATGTTTCAAATGTTTCAAATCTCTCTCTCTCTCTCTCTCTCTCTCTCTCTCTCTCTCTCTCTCTCTCTCTCTCTCTCTCTCTCTCTCTCTCTCTCTCTCTCTCTCTCTCTCTCTCTCTCTCTCTCTCTCTCTCTCTCTCTCTCTCTCTCTCTCTCTCTCTCTCTCTCTCTCTCTCTCTCTCTCTCTCTCTCTCTCTCTCTCTCTCTCTCTCTCTCTCTCTCTCTCTCTCTCTCTCTCTCTCTCTCTCTCTCTCTCTCTCTCTCTCTCTCTCTCTCTCTCTCTCTCTCTCTCTCTCTCTCTCTCTCTCTCTCTCTCTCTCTCTCTCTCTCTCTCTCTCTCTCTCTCTCTCTCTCTCTCTCTCTCTCTCTCTCTCTCTCTCTCTCTCTCTCTCTCTCTCTCTCTCTCTCTCTCTCTCTCTCTCTCTCTCTCTCTCTCTCTCTCTCTCTCTCTCTCTCTCTCTCTCTCTCTCTCTCTCTCTCTCTCTCTCTCTCTCTCTCTCTCTCTCTCTCTCTCTCTCTCTCTCTCTCTCTCTCTCTCTCTCTCTCTCTCTCTCTCTCTCTCTCTCTCTCTCTCTCTCTCTCTCTCTCTCTCTCTCTCTCTCTCTCTCTCTCTCTCTCTCTCTCTCTCTCTCTCTCTCTCTCTCTCTCTCTCTCTCTCTCTCTCTCTCTCTCTCTCTCTCTCTCTCTCTCTCTCTCTCTCTCTCTCTCTCTCTCTCTCTCTCTCTCTCTCTCTCTCTCTCTCTCTCTCTCTCTCTCTCTCTCTCTCTCTCTCTCTCTCTCTCTCTCTCTCTCTCTCTCTCTCTCTCTCTCTCTCTCTCTCTCTCTCTCTCTCTCTCTCTCTCTCTCTCTCTCTCTCTCTCTCTCTCTCTCTCTCTCTCTCTCTCTCTCTCTCTCTCTCTCTCTCTCTCTCTCTCTCTCTCTCTCTCTCTCTCTCTCTCTCTCTCTCTCTCTCTCTCTCTCTCTCTCTCTCTCTCTCTCTCTCTCTCTCTCTCTCTCTCTCTCTCTCTCTCTCTCTCTCTCTCTCTCTCTCTCTCTCTCTCTCTCTCTCTCTCTCTCTCTCTCTCTCTCTCTCTCTCTCTCTCTCTCTCTCTCTCTCTCACTCTCTCCCTCACCTTCACGCTACGCAGCACACCAGTGTAGCCCACCCGCCAACAGACTTCACCTTTAGTATAGCAGAAGGCGTGCGTCACATTAAGTACCTCTGCCAATATAGGAGTACTGCTTTTTAACTCGCCTCCAGTTATGACTTCCTTTTTCAAGATGCACCAGATAAGTCTCGGAAGTTTTTCGATTTGGAGTTGCGTAAATATGGCGATTCTTTGGCGTCCGGCGGGTACTAAAGTTGTCTTTTTTTTTTTTTTTCTCTTGGCTCATGTTGATCACCCTCACTAGAGTATTAATTCCTGGCTCAGTGCTTATGCCTGGGTGGTGTTTAGTGTGGTATGTCAGGAGCAGGTACTCTCCTGGCGGTGCTTGGCTGGAGATTGGACCTCTATGTGTGTGTGTGTGTGTGTGTGTGTGTGTGTGTGTGTGTGTGTGTGTGTGTGTGTGTGTGTGTGTGTGTGTGTGTGTGTTCTGTAAGAGTTTGGACGGTTCCTTGATTTGTAATATTATTATCTCCAGTAGTGGAAGTCTTTTCAGGCGGCGCACAGAGTGGAGGGAAAGGTGAATAATGCATCAATTAAAATTCTTATTTCTGGATTTTTTCCCTCTCAGTGGTAAATTAGATTGTGTGAAAATTAATGCCCCTCTTGGAGAACAAAAAGCGCGGCGCTTCTCAGGAAGTGTTGTGGATGAATCAAGAAAGGAGAGAGGGAGTCTAGTTCATTTAAATGGAAGGGGTAACATTCTTTTTGTCTTTAGTTTCATATTCTTGTATAC
The DNA here is from genome assembly GCF_017591435.1 of Portunus trituberculatus. Taxonomy (NCBI): domain Eukaryota; kingdom Metazoa; phylum Arthropoda; class Malacostraca; order Decapoda; family Portunidae; genus Portunus; species Portunus trituberculatus. The sequence continues at coordinate 1,034,156 of NC_059287.1, forward strand.
ACAACACTGGTTTGTACCATTTGTACCTCTGCAGTGGCGTTATGAAGTTAGTTATCTCAGCTTGGTAATTTTTGAATAACGATGAAACTACACGCATTGAAAGGATTTGCTGTCTGTTGCTTCTTTCAAAATCATATCAATTTGTAGTAATACGCGTGAAAGACACAAAACGCAAAGAAGTAAAGGTGAAATAGGTTTTATTTATGTCTTCAGTGCGTAGTGATTTATGGAAGTTGAAAATTATTATTTTCTTCAATATTATTTCTTTTGACTTCTTTAAATTTTCGTTGATTATAATAATAATCTTTAAATCTATTTTGATATTGAATAATTGTCTATTTTGTTACTCATATCACTACATTATTTGCTGTTCCTATGTTAAGTTACAAGCTCTCCTCCTCATGAAAAACCTTCGATATTGAACTGAATACGGCCGGTGTGTTGCAACTTAATGATCTTATATACAAACAAATCTCACCTCACCTCAAAGATTGTTCTTACCAGCAGGATTTCCTTACGTTAACCTCCTTTACTTTCTTGCAGCACCGAATTTCCTTCTAAGGTAACTGTGTGTTCCTGTGTTTTCCCTCGTTGTTCCTCCACATTCTTTCGTGTTCATCTCTCTATCATCCCCGTGTTTGCCTCCTCTCCTCCCATTCTTCATGTCTTTGTTCTCATGGCAGCATAACGTGTTCTTAAAGGCACATTCCCTCTGCACCTTCCCCACTTTGTTTCCATTCGCCTTAGCACATTTCATTCTTCAACCCGTGGGTCACCTGCCTCCTTGCCTCCCTATGGTTCCCTGTATAAGCCTATTGCCCTCCCCATAGGAATCCCTGTTTTTTTTCCTTCATGCCTACTTGTTTTCCTCCATAGGCCGCCTCCCCTCTGGTTCCCCACTCCCCCTCACCCGTGGACATTTTACCTCAGTGTTTCCGTGTGCCGCTGCCTCCAACTCCGAGCCGCGGTGCTCAGCGGGACGGGAGCTCGAGGGAAATCAGTGGGTGCCTCTGGACGGTGCCTGGCGGGGCTTAGTGCCTCCCAAACCTCCACCAGGGCCCTTTTTCTTCCCCCCTTCCTCTCACTCGCTTCCTTCCTATCTCTCTCCAGCCACCCACCTCCACTCATTCCCCTTCCTCTTACCTTTCGTCCTACTCCCTCATGTTTCTTCTTCCTCTCCCTTCCATACGCCTACTGCCCCTTAAACATCCACTTCTGTGCCCCGCATCCTCTGTATCTTCCGTCCCCTGCTCCCTCCCACCTCACCTCCCTCAGGATTGAGATTACCCTGCCGTCATCACTCCTTTCTCTAGAGAACTTTTTCTTCCGGCTGTAAATTGTGGAAGGTGTGTGTTTCAGTGTTAGTCTTTGCAGCCTCGGCTTCCGCTGTTTGTTTGTCATGTAATGTTCACAGTACTCTCTGGGTTTGTATCTGAATTTTTTTTTTTTTTTATCTTATGAATAGTAAGGGAGAACTATTATTTGGAAGTTTCTATGGCTCGTAATAACTATTTTGGTGTGTGTTTTAACGTAAGGGAGGCCAGTGGGACAAAAAGAGAAAATGAGTGATAAAATCGCTTATTCGCCTCTCGCAGAGAAAACTGACAGTGAAAAGAAAGCTTCCAAACTAAAAAAAACAATTTAGTTACGAGGCTTAGCGATGGTCTTCTCCCACTTCAAAAGAAATTTAGTGTAGACGTCATTCATTCAACACCCACTTGACCTAATGCATCGAATGAGCGTTATTACATATGTGATAATGACACACAAACAATAATGATTTTCTTCTAAACATGTTCAGATCAAAGTACTTGCTATGTAACATATTGTCTTTTTTTCTGTCTCTGTTAGACCACTCTATTTAATATGCAACACTTCTAACACCACATTAATATCTTTGCTAAATTTGTGGTCAGAAATCGAGTAGTGGGCCAAATGTTGAGTGTCTCCCCGTCAATATGAAATCCCATGATCTGCTGAGATTCCATTAATTATTAGGTATTGTAAAGAGATTGACAGTAGATCAGGGGACTTAAAGTTGAAGGAACGCACACACACACACACACACACACACACACACACACACACACACACACACACACACACACACACACACACACACACACACACACACACACACACACACACACACACACGTTTTACAGACCAAAAACATGTCAATAATATGTAATATGTGTGTACAAACAACAATTCACTTCCTTAGACTCTATACCACATGTTAAATTCACGACCTGAAGCTATGATCACACACACACACACACACACACACACACACACACACACACACACACACACACACACACACACACACACACACACACACACACACACACACACACACACACACACACACACACACACACACACACACACACACACACACACACACGTAACACAATCATAAACAAGACAGTATTCAAAACTAGCAAAACATTTCTCAACATTACTACATAAGATGGGCAGGAAGACAAGACAGACGCATAACTTACTAGCCAACACTCACAGCCATGCAAGTCACTATCCTCGAAACACGTTTGAACACGGCTTCCCTTGCTAACCATGGCATGCTTCCCGTTCTGCCCTCGCCTCATGACTACTGTAAAGGTGAAGGGAGGTGTGTTGTGTGTTTGCGGCGCGCTCTTGCCATCACCTCAGTCGCCAGAAAGTGAGCTTCGTTTATATGCATTACGATATCCCGCCCCTGGAATATTATTTTGTCAAGTTCTGTGTCGGTTAGTTCCTTCGTAATTGAGCTTATGAATACTCTGAATACCAAATGAGAGTCCAGGTCGGGAAAATAATTCAATAATACGATGTCATAAGCTGCTGAGCGTATAGTTAGTGTACTGAGGGGAAGGAGGGAAGCAAGGCAGATGCAGGGAAAGGCTACAGTCCCCTCACCTCTGGCTATGGTTTATTAATTACAGGCGCCAACTGTATCAAGACCAGGCGGGTTTAAATTAAGTTGTATCCAGAGACATGCAGCTTGTTTCGATATACGTTTGTGGCTCTGCGTTTTTGTGATTATGTTTATGTGTGTGTTAGTGAGTCTGGTGGCATCTTGAGGAGAGAGAGAGAGAGAGAGAGAGAGAGAGAGAGAGAGAGAGAGAGAGAGAGAGAGAGAGACTTACATAGCACCGACGGTAAAAAAGCAAAAAGATGTCTCAGCTGATTGTCACAAACGTTTTTTCTTGTTCAAATCTCTTTCTCATGCATAAAATATGAGCTATATACCTGAACTCGAACATATTAAATTGAGCGAAGGTGAAGTGTATGCATGTCTCCTTTGTGTATAACCCAACCTGAACACACTTACTTACACTACACCACACCACTCAAGACCACACCACACCACACTACACCACACCACACCACACCACACCACACTAAACTACGCAACACTACACTACACCACACCCGCCAGCATCTTATTATACTTACATAAGGGCATTTACGTGTCTGAGTTCACCCATAAATACAAATGCACATTCCATTCCCCTAAGCAAGTATTGTCGTGGAGAAAAATTATGTGGCAGTAAATACACGGAAACGCGGACTAGCACACCTAAAGGGAATGTCAGGGTGATATATACTGAGTCTCCCACACTTCCGCAGACCAATAATCGAAACTCTCTCTCTCCCGGGCAGGTATGTACGAGTGTGATGGCGCCCCGGGGTGTTGGGTGCCGGAGCAGCGAGGTAAACAACAGCTGCACTCCACTCCCGCCCTTGCATGCCTCCTCTTTGGACCAAGGCAGATGTATATAGTGGGTGCTTGAGTGTTTCCTGGCTCATTACTAGAGAGAGAGAGAGAGAGAGAGAGAGAGAGAGAGAGAGAGAAAGGGTGTATTCAGATCTGTTGAACTTGTCTGTTTATTATTATATGAACGATTTTATCACTAGAAACATAGATAGACAGATAAGATAAACTGGTAAATCGATAGATAAATATGGATAGAAGGATAGATGGAAGGATGGATAATATATATATATATATATATATATATATATATATATATATATATATATATATATATATATATATATATATATATATATATATATATATATATATATATATATATATATATATATATATATATATATATATATATATATATATATATATATATATATATATATATATATATATATATATATATATATATATAATATATATGAATATAAAGAAATGGAAAGAAACGGATAGGAAATAGGGAAATTATGTACAAGTAAACATATTATTAGCAATGAAAAAAAGGAAAACATACATAAACAAATAGATAAATAACTTACAAATGAAAAAGAAAAAGAAGGAAACTAGGAATTCCATTAAGTGTGTGGGAGTGTTGGGAGGAAAGACGGCTGGTGGAGACTAGTAGTATGTGGTGGTGGTGGTGGTGGTGAATAGAGGGAGAGACCATCAGGTGGCGACAACAAGGACAGGTAATGCCAAGGGTGAGGGGTGATGCAGGTCCCTCGCACAGGTAAGCAGGCATGCGGGGCGGCAGGCACGCACGCAGCCACCGCATCGCATTCTGAGCCTACGTAACACAGGGAAGGAAAAGGCTAGCGTGTGTATGTGCGGCCAGATAACTTGCATTTTTGAGCTCATGAGGTTTCAGTTTAGTCTCTCTCTCTCTCTCTCTCTCTCTCTCTCTCTCTCTCTCTCTCTCTCTCTCTCTCTCTCTCTCTCTCTCTCTCTCTCTCTCTCTCAGTGATGCCTCCTAGTACTCTCTGAAACTATTTTTTTTGCACTTTGTTAAGTCAAACTCTTTTATGTGTTATCCAGACATTTTATTCATTCATTCATTTTTTTCTTCTTTTTCTTCTTCTTGTTTTTTTCTTCTTCTTTGTCTTCTAAAGTTCATTCTTCTAAAGTTCATGATTCGCATCTTTTTTTTTTTTAATTACGTTTATTTATCTTTTGTTTCTTCCTTGTTAGTTTCCCTTTCATCCTTTTCTTCTTCTTCCTCCTCCTCTTCCTCCTACTCCCTTTCTTTTCATATTTTTTTTACAATCATTTCATATCGTGCTTCCTACTTTTTGTTTCATTTCTCTTATTTTTTTTATTGCATCATCCCTCCTGTCTGTCTTTTCTTCCTTACCTTTCTTTATCCTTCCCCTCTTCTCTCTCTCCCCTGATCTAATTTTCATGTGTCCCTTTTTAAGTTTGGTGTTGCGTTCCTCTCTCTCTCTCTCTCTCTCTCTCTCTCTCTCTCTCTCTCTCTCTCTCTCTCTCTCTCTCTCTCTCTCTCTCTCTCTCTCTCTCTCTCTCTCTCTCTCTCTCTCTCTCTCTCTCTCTCTCTCTCTCTCTCTCTCTCTCTCTCTCTCTCTCTCTCTCTCTCTCTCTCTCTCTCTTTGCTAACATTTAGATTCTTCCCATCGCTGTTGTTCTACTTGTTTAGCTAAAAAAGAAAGAAAAGCTTGACTCACGTGGAAGCCAATAATTTTTGTTGATGTTCTCGTTCCAGTAATTACGTTTTCCTTAATGAACGTTTTGGCTCTCAGCTTCTCTCTCAGGTGGAAATTTAATCATTTGTATATGTTCTGGCGTCCCTCAGGATGTTTTAGAGACGCTATCGCCGTCTACTGAGAAAACAACTGTCAGAGAGTAATATATTGGCGCCACGAGGAAGAGGAGGAGGAGAAGGACGAGAAGGAGGAAGAAGAGGAAGAAAGGTGTTGGAAGTCCTATGCTCCCTTTTTCTGTTGAGGTGTACTTAATCAATTAGCAACGACTTTATTTTTTCACCTTTTCACGTTCTGTTTTTAGCCAAGGTGGAAAGGGAAAAAAAAAAAAGGAATCTAATTTATTGATCATTCAGAAATTAATATAGTAGGAGAGAGAGAGAGAGAGAGAGAGAGAGAGAGAGAGAGAGAGAGAGAGATTCATAATGCCACGTACTACAACTATACCATTAACCAGTGGTTATTGGCAAGATGTGCAGGAGTACAAATATGGCGAGTCGTAGCGTCATACTCGAGTGACGCCGCTAGTGAAAACATTAATATACGCCCATACTCGTGTCCTGTTGGTGGTAGTCATCGCGGGGCCGGCCAGCCATAGCCACTCCCAGCCCGTGTCGCCTCCCTACCCTCCACATTTTTTGTAGGGGCCGCGGAGGTAGCTGGTCTTCTATTGAATTTGTATTGAGTTTTGTCTCGGCTTTTACGCGCGTTGGATTGGGTTACGCCGCACTCGGAACTCTTCTCCCTTAAACGTGGACCCAATGGATTTTGTGATTTGTTTTGTTGAGAAAAAAATTACTTCTCTACTCTCTAGGGGCCTTTTTTTATGGGTCGTGGGTCGTAGTATCATTTTGCTTCGCTCTTTGTTCTTCAGTGCGGTGCTCCGGGCGTGCACTGAAGGGAAAGTCACCGTGACATAGCATCGGCAAAAGTTGAGTTCTCATGGACTGATTATTATTGATTTTGGTGGCCATTGTTAGCGTCACACAGCCAACTTAGCCAAACAACAGACTCCACAACCACACCAAAGCGCCATCCACACATTCCACTACCTGCAACTTTGGACGGGGAGAAAGAGGAAATATTTCGAGTCCACATGGTGTATTTCTCTTTTTAAACTCAAGCTATTTTTTTTCTTTTTTTTTTTTGACGAAGAGGATTCTGAAACCGACATAAACGTTCATTTTTTTTTTTTTTGCAAGAGTATCATTTTTAAGTACTTACTCGCATGTGTGTGTGTGTGTGTGTGTGTGTGTGTGTGTGTGTGTGTGTGTGTGTGTGTGTGCATGTGTGTGTGTGTGTGGTATTTATATAATATATGGGTGTGCTAACGTGTGTAACCCTGTGTGAAGTTTAGAGAATGCGTAAAAAAGCAAAAAAAAAAAAAAAAAAACACGATTTGGAAAAGTTTCGTACTTGACATTATATTAACTTCGAAAATTTTATAGTTAGTTGGATATATGTAGTTACAAAGATGGAAAGGCACTTACTTAACATGTAAAAATATAAAAATCTGCAGAAAGCCGCACCGTGAAATGGAGTGTAAGCATGAGAATAGGGTGCAGAACGTAGAAAACACTTCTTAGTAATGGCAAAGAATTATGGGTATGTGGTCAGCATCAGATTTGAGTGGCGAGGAAGGTAACAACGTGTGCTGGTGAAGAAAAGGCTGCACTGGCTTATGGGGGACAACAGAAGCTGCCTTAGTTTGCTGTGGTTGATTTCACTACCGTTAGAGCTAATGGGGGTTGCGGTGAAATGTTAAGTCTACCTGCATATTTTTTCGTTGTTGTATAAGAAAAGAGAAAGCCAATGTGATGCAATAAGAACGAAACTCTACTATCTGGTGATATAGTTTTGAATAGTGAAATGATGCAGGAAGAGAGAAAAGTTTCGAGATTTAGGTGTAAACATTGAATCAGGCTGGTCCGTGGAGGAAGAGATAAACCGTGAGGCGGGAGACACAGCAAGGTTTGGGTGCTGGAGGGAGTTCCGGCTAAGACAGATCTGTCTGTGGAAGCGAAAACTGGGATATTTCAGGAAATTGCTGTACTTCTATTCTATATATGACACCGAAGCGTGGATGGTGAATGTGTGGCCTCAGGAAAAGATATAGATGATAAATATTAATTACCGGAGGACAGTTAAGCTCATGTAGTAGTGACAAGAATAGCGGATAAAGGCGTGAAAAAATAGAGATGATTTTCCAGAGATCAGATCAGGAGGTACTCGAGGAAGATGGTCGATTATATTGCTCAGGAAAGCATAAAAAAAAATATATATAAAGGTATATATCCAGTTGGCGAAGAATCTTAGCAGATATATGTCCTTAAAAATAGAAAAAAAAGAGAATATATATATATATATATATATATATATATATATATATATATATATATATATATATATATATATATATATATATATATATATATATATATATATAAATTGATGCTATCCGCTTAAAAGTCGAAAGTGAAAATTGGAAAAAAAGTTGTGTAAGAAATAAAATTCGACGATTTGTAAAAAAAATGTATTAATGTTATAAGTTCCGTTGTAATTGTAGGTATTGTGAAAGTTAAGGTTTTCTTTTTTTCTTTTCTTTTTTTGTTTCCTTTCCATTCTATAAAATATTTCATGTTCCGGGAATTTTTCTTTTTGTCATTTGTCATAGCATGCATTTCGAGGAAGGCTTGTTTTAGGATGTACACACACACACACACACACACACACACACACACACACACACACACACACACACACACACACACACACACACACACACACACACACACACACACACACACACACACACACACACACACACACACACACACCTCAGGTTAATGGTTAGCACGCTCCACTCACATCTGAGAAGACCTGGCTGCGGAGAAGCAAATGGGCAAGTTTCTTAATGTGTAGCCACTCTTCACCTAGTAGCAATTAGGCACTGGATATCACCTGAGGCAGCTGTCTAGGTGTGTGCTTTGTAAGTGGTCTGAGTCCTTCCCTATCGATTGGATGGGTGACCAGCAAACAATTCCATTGGCGCTGCCTTTTCCGTGTCAGCACAGCAAGTTAGCGAAACAATTGACCAAGAATTTCAATTCCCAATCGTGCACGTAATTTCCTGGGTTCGCTTTGCCCTTCAATAAATATTCCCTTTGTTTTCCTGACAACTTTGCCTCATTGCTTTATTGTCTTCCTATTTCTTTCAGCTCGACTCCTTGCGCTGTTTTAATAATGCCCTCGTTCCCTCAGTTTTCTCCCAATACGAGTAGAACCTCAATTTTACTGTCTGGCGGAGTTTCCTTGTTGCTCCCTTCTGATTTATGGTTGATGGTTGCGGTGTTGGCAGTGTTTCTTGCTTGTATTCATCAATGTTTTATTATTATTATTATTATTATTATTATTATTATTATTATTCATTATTATTATATGTATAGTAGCAGTAGGTTAACCGTTATTATCATCATCGTCCCCGTTAATCGTTGGTAGATCATCGTTAAAAGAAGTAATAATATCGGTCAGCATTTCTGGGTTGATTGTGAAGGAAACCATGGGAACAAAAAGGGGATGTGCTAAAATGACATCCCCAGCTAGTAGTCTAAAAGGTTGTATAGAATTATGAAGTCATACGAAGAGGGAATATTGGACAGAAAGAGGCATAGAGTTCCAGATTTTAGCAGTAATAAATAAATGATATCTTGAGAATACAAGTTACCGTTATCACATTTTTTTTACAACCATGTAAGTGAAGGAATGTCATTTTAATATTTTTTTTCTTTTTGTGTGTGTAAAATATTATTGGAGTACGCAATCCTATATTTAAGACAACTCTCTCTCTCTCTCTCTCTCTCTCTCTCTCTCTCTCTCTCTCTCTCTCTCTCTCTCTCTCTCTCTCTCTCTCTCTCTCTCTCTCTCTCTCTCTCTCTCTCTCTCTCTCTCTCTCTCTCTCTCTCTCTCTCTCTCTCTCTCTCTCTCTCTCTCTCTCTCTCTCTCTCTCTCTCTCTCTCTCTCATCTCCATGCTCCTCGCCCCAATGTTTCCTTTGCCGGCGCCCTTCAGCTCATGCTCCATTAATCCATGTTTGTCATTCTCTCCACTCCTTGCCTCCTTCAGCCTCTTGTGCGCGATTTTTCTTCTCCTATTTTTCTCATTTTCCCTCTCTAGTTAATTGTTATCGTCCATCTTTTTGGCGATTATGTTCCATGCCGCCCCTGTTCCACCAGCTGTCTCCAGGATATTGACAGAGAGAGAGAGAGAGAGAGAGAGAGAGAGAGAGAGAGAGAGAGAGAGAGAGAGAGAGAGAGAGAGAGATGTGTGTGTGTGTGTGTGTGTGTGTGTGTGTGGGTGGGTGGGTGGGTGGGTGGCACTAGCAAGAACAATACCAACAACAACAACAGTAATAACAACATCATCATCAACAACAGCAACAACAATCGCAACAACAACAACAAGAATAATAATAATAACATCAGCATTAACAACAACAACAACAACAACAACAAACAATAATAATAAAATGAGCATTAACAACATCAACAACAACAACAACAACACCACCACCACCCCCACCACCACCACCACCAAGAACAACAGCAATAACAACAACAACAATATCAACAGCAACAACACTAGCAGCTCCAGCAACAACAAGGGCAAACAACAAAAATACGGTCGTGTCGGGAGCAGTGCGAGGGTCGGCGGGGCCATTATTTAACACAAGTCATCGGGAGCCTGTGACCAGTTTCCAATCATGCAAGCTCTTAATTGCTTTCAAAATGGGGTGCGAGAGAGACTGGTGGCTGCCCCGCCGCCTCTGTCGAACGGCCGTTGTTGCTCCAGCCTCACCTCGCCCTCCTGACACCCACCTCTCTCTCTCTCTCTCTCTCTCTCTCTCTCTCTCTCTCTCTCTCTCTCTCTCTCTCTCTCTCTCTCTCTCTCTCTCTCTCTCTCTCTCTCTCTCTCTCTCTCTCTCTCTCTCTCTCTCTCTCTCTCTCTCTCTCTCTCTCTCTCTCTCTCTCTCTCTCTCTCTCTCTCTCTCTCTCTCTCTCTCTCTCTCTCTCTCTCTCTCTCTCTCTCTCTCTCTCTCTCTCTCTCTCTCTCTCTCTCTCTCTCTCTCTCTCTCTCTCTCTCTCTCTCTCTCTCTCTCTCTCTCTCTCTCTCTCTCTCTCTCTCTCTCTCTCTCTCTCTCTCTCTCTCTCTCTCTCTCTCTCTCTCTCTCTCTCTCTCTCTCTCTCTCTCTCTCTCTCTCTCTCTCTCTCTCTCTCTCTCTCTCTCTCTCTCTCTCTCTCTCTCTCTCTCTCTCTCTCTCTGTTGTTTCTACTAATTATTTTCTATTTGTTTTATT